>NW_015112825.1:237362-278725 GCF_001443285.1 Poecilia latipinna
TATATATAGATATATATATATATATATATATATATATATATATATATATATATATATATATATATATATATATATATATATATATATATATATATACACACGCATATATATAAATACCGTTACTCAGTTCTTTTAGCACATACTAAAAAGTATTCAACTTTTTCTTGAATGACTATGTTTTACTTCTGCTTAAGTAAAAATATGCTGAAGTATTAACTATGTTTACTTGAGTAAAAATTTTGGCTACTCTAGCCACCTCAGTCAATATTAAGTAAAAGCCTATTATCAAAAAAGATAAAGTGCTACATTTGCATTAAGGTTTCTTATTGTATAGTTAGTATAAAGAAAATAAACGTTACATATCAATTTTCCTCCTCTTGTACTTTATGTACTTTATTCATGATCATCCTATCAATAATATGAATAATAATGTTAAAACTTTCTAACAAAACAATGTGCACTTGACTGAAATTATGTTCAAGCAAGCACTGCCTAATAAAACGAGTTGACGCTAATCAAAACTAGTCAGAAAGCAGCACATCAAATACTTACTAAAGCTTCTTTAGCTGGATGAAAAAGCCTCCTTTAAGTGGTTACCTTTCTTTACACTAACTACAGGCACTCCTGCATGTTGCTCTGCTCCATGGAAACCACCAGACTGCCTCCAACATTTTAAACTCTACCAATGATGGCCTCTAACACAGCAGTAACAAACTGTCCCTCTACAGATGGGCCTCCTCCACCCGAGCACCAACCCAGTTCTGAACAGCGCCCAGCCCTCTCTAGTCATGCCACCAATACCACAACTGACACAGGCACGCAAACTAGGTCACAGTTAGAGCTGCAGACGTTTTAAGCCTTAACAAAGGCAAGACACTTAGCTTTTTATGAACCTCTTAGTTTACAGGGGTTCCGTGGTAAACTGGTAGCACAAACTCTCAGACAGACGACTGATTTTTCTGATTTTTCTAAGCTGCAAGACACTATTGCATCTCAACACACTATGTACATTTTACTTTGCTGAATTAAATGTCATTCAAACATACTACTTGTCACTGTATTTGGAGGACATGTCAAAAGACGTGTTATTAAATCAGCATGAAGAACAAACAAAAGATGAATCCTTCACACTTCACCCTTATGGGTCCCTTTCCTTTCGAGCTCCACCTGTATCATAACAAAATAGGGCATCTGTAAACATGTTTGTTCCAGTTTTTTTTTATATCACCAGTCTAATTTACAAGCGCAACATTTTTTTCCCACATCTTCAACATATACCTTCTGTCAACCACAAGAGGGAGTTGTGCCCTACATTCCCTTTGTTAGCTCAGCTAGAACACCTCCAACAAGGAAACAAAACCTTTGCCATGTAAAAATCAAAACATAATTAGCTGATAAGAATTTCTGCAAGTCTCCAGTTTAAGACTGGAGGACTTCAGAGAACATGGAGAGTTTCCCTCAAGACGAATTTTGTCTAACGGAATCCGCGCCTGGTTGGTTTCTTCAAAGCCTGCATGTGTCTGAAGAATTCATTCCCTCTATAATCAGTGTTCAACACTTTGTTGTCTAAATACAAAATGGTAACAGTTTGTGATTAGAATATTTTAGTATATTAATGATTTTATTTTCATACATTTTTCTTTATCTTGCTGAGATCTTGTTGATTTGGATACTTTAGGCACTTTTACAATGATCTTAGATTTTCCTAATTTTTTTCTTGCTTGAAAGCTTTGATGGAAATCTCACATATTTTTTTTTTTATTTGTTCTGGTCACGAACAGTCAACTTGGACATAAATGTACATATTCAATTTTGACTTTCAATAATAAACATTAAACATTCTGAGTTTGGTAGAAAGGTTTCATGGTGAGATGAGTCAAAAGATAATTTAACAGTGGCAAGAAAAATATTTGAATTATTCAAGGTGAGGTTTTTAAACCTGCGAATGCTGTAGCAATAGATAAGCATGAGGATAGGAGCATCATGCTGTGGGATTGTTTTCATAGCTGTGGCACTTCCGCATTTCACAAAGCTGAGATCCACATTCTTCAGATTTATTTCAACACAACTACAAGGAAGTGAAACGTGACTTTCCAACTGGGCAAAAAACCAAAGCATGTCAAAACTGTTAGATTTGATTAGAAAGGTCGGTATTAAGCTTTTGAAAGGGAAAACCTTAAGGAAGTCGTAGACTTGTAACAGAAGAGTTTTTCTTTCGCTTTATTGTACATATTTTTCCAACGAAATGTGGAGTTTGAGCACAGCAGTACCTCTTTGCTGCACTCCTTGTTAAAGCCGTGTCATGAGTGCATTAACAAAGATTAAAAGGTCTTTGCAACATTTCCTGTCCAGAGTGCAGCATATAAAGCCACAATCAGGTTATTTTAAGACATTTTAGTTGCATTTGCGGATATTTAAATGTGTCAGTTTACCCTGTAAAAATCTTCTAAAACTAGCTTGTTTTGTGTATGCAAACTTTTCTTCAGGCCAAATGAAGCCCTGAGAAGTTTTTATTTGGTCCATTGTGTCTACTCCTCTCAGTACTGTCAAAGCAAATGTAACTACATCTGTGAGATAAAAGACACATTTTAAACATTACTCTGGCGGTTTTGCCGTCTATTGTTTGCTCTATTTAAACAAAATTGAGGCCAGTAAAATTGCAACTTTCGCATCTGACTCGGGTGGAGAAGAAGAAAGCGGTACACTCATCGCATCTCCGTGTCCAGCTCAACTGACTGCTTTGCGTGCAGCACATTTCACGCTGAGACAGGCATGAGCACAATTAAAAGTTTAACATTTAATGAATGCCAATAAATCAGCATAACAGTACCTTGAAAATATTACCAGACAATTTACTCCTTTAATCTGCTGGAGCTGGTTGTGGAATGAACTTCCTGAAAAGCTGAATGGTCTTTAAGCTTTGACTGAATACATTTTTGTTTACTGCAGGTTTCTGCTAAAAGTCAAGGATTACTCTTTCATTTCATTCTTTTATCTTTATTTCTTTGTGGTTTGCATTTTTGCCAGATCTCTAAAATGCACAATTATGTTTTTAAGTTATATTTTTCTTTTTAACTTGTATAGCACTTTGAATCATGGTTTATGACTTGGTGTACAGTGCAAATCAATTTGCACTGCATTAAGTCAACTTAAAATTTTTCTTAACATACAAAGTACTTTGGTCATTCATGCACTTCACTTGTAGTTTATCTTTTTAAGAATCCGTTTTGGCTTTATCTCTAAGTTACTATTTGCATTCCACGTTTGTTTCCTGCTAACTTTGAGACATGGGTAAGTTCTACAATGTCTATATTTCTAATATTTCTGTAAATCAATTTCTTATCTGAAAGTGGAAAAAGGGACATTTCTGATTAAAAATCTCAGAGATAACTTTATTTTTCAAAGTTGTCACAAATGTAGAAATCATTAAATGTTGCCACTTCTCCCCACCAGCATGAACGCCAACCTTCGCCCCTCTCTACTCCTCTTTCCTCCTCTCTACTGCCCTCAGCCGCCCCTCCAGTTTGTTAACCCGGCTCTCCAAACCGGAAGTCTTCTCGGAGCTCGACGTGAACAGAGTCAGCAGGGCGACCACCAGCACCAGGACTCCCACTCGAATTGCCGTCGTCTCTGCGGAGGCGTGCTTGTCGGTCACAATCAGTCCAAAGAGCCAGAGAGCCAAAACCGTTTTCACAACCCAAAACAGCTGCTTGAAGACGCCAACCAGCAAACGGAGAAGGATGGTCAGAATCCAGTAGGCGATGAGGCCCACCAGACCCCACTGGGCAACGGCGGTCACGCCCTCCGGGGTGAAGCGTGGCAACGTTGCAACTGTGAAGACAAGGAATCCGTTTTAGGGTTTGCTATTTACTTATTCTGGAGAACGCAGGACAGAACCAGCACTCGCACCTAAAAAGGTGTGGCAGCCTGACTCCCCACAGGTCCAGCTGCATATTTTCTCTCAAGCTCTACTCTGATTGGCGCAGAAACTTATCACACTGCAGCATGCAAAAAATGTAATGAGCGACACACCGAAGCTGAGAAAGCAGCAAAGTCAAAACACACAGACACCAGTGTCTCAGCTGCAAACAATCCTGGTACCCACCATCGAATCCTGTGACTCTGAGGATCTCGGTGACGTAAACGGCGATGACGTTCAGGCCGCTGGCTGCTCCCTCAGCCAAGAATCGGATTGCGGTCGACAGAAACTGTGGCAGAGACGGGCAGGAGAGAGAGAGACGGGAGAAGAGTGAGAGGCATGTTTTCGCGGCAAAGAAGACGGACAACATTCTGATCAAGCAGGGGCAAAACAAAGAGGATGTACAGCCAGGCACAGAGTCGTTTATCACGCCGAGACAGAGATTTACAGCAGCAGTTGGCACGAGCCCGTGAAAGCAAGAGGCCTTGAGGTGCTGCTCCTCATGATAGGAGAGACAGCTGGGAGGAATCCCTCTCTATTCATTTAGAGCGTCTCCTCACAACACCAGAGTCAGATGCAGAACAGTCTTGTCCTGTAAGCTCAAGGTTATCCCGGTCAGATGGACTGAGGGTGGGAAGAGGGGGGTCTTATCTGCACCTGTTGCACTGCACAGTGACACATGGACCATGCACAGTGTTAGCACAAGTCCTAACATCTGACACTTAATATCACAGTGTGGCTTTACAGTGGGCTGCATGGTCGGATGGAGGATGACACTGCAGCCTGAGGAATGCTTGTGCAAACTCCAGTGGAAGGTTTTATATCAACAAAAGGACACAAAAGTATGAGATTAATAATATATCAAAAGCTGATGGGAGGCGGAACAGAAAGGCTTGAACTGAATACAGTAACTTTATCTGTCAGACCTTGAAGTTGCTCTGCTACATTATGTTTACTTGCGCCGAGTCAGAGCTGCATGCAGAGATGTTGTGTTTGCTATTATTACTCAAAACCCTCGCTTATCCAGGTTCAGTTGGAGAGACGTTGTTTTGCTCTTTTGTTTGTTGTGTTCTTGGTTGCATAACGAGGCAATTTCCATGCCAGGGATTGTGTGCGCGCGCGCGCACACCGTGGATTTTTACATTCTGAGATCTGCCATCTGAGTCACAGTGAGCAAGTTTGTTATCTAGTGACACATAAAAACAAAAATATTATCTGCACAAGCTCACAGCAGGGAGAGAGGCTGCAGGCTCGCATGCAAATATCGCAAATGAGGCGGCGATTACTTCACAGAGGCCATTTTGCTTCAACTACAGGTGTTGAATGGGCTTAGCTCCAACTGCCCTGCTCCAAAGTTTCAGAGTCTTGTGAAAGGTTGCAATGGACTGAAACTCCCTGGCAGAGTTTTAGTCGTTTAAAACAGACTGATGTGGCAGAACTTGAGATTTAGAGAAAAACAAAAATCTTGATGCCCACAAACGTATATGTGGCTAAATATTCTAAATCTTCCTATTTCCAACCCTAACTATGAGACCGTATTTCATTTGAAAGAGTAGCCAGAAGTATATAGTAGAAATGGCTCCAAGAAAAAAAAAAAAACTACAAAAAATATATATATATATTGCAAGCTTAGCAAATCTTACACTTCCCTCTCTTAAATACATGCTTGACGAATATTTAGTCAGTATGACATCCAGACAACTGGGTACCACCAAATTCACAGGACTGACCTTTGCCACCTGACCCCCAACCCCTCAGTGGCGCCACTTACAAAGTTGGAACCATGCCACGGTAGAGTGTTTGGGAGTTTTCTTACCATAGCCAAGGCTTGGACGTTCTCCTGACCCAGCATTGATTCAAGATACAACACAGCACTCTGAAGAGAAGGGAGCCACAGCATGGTGGGGGTAGGGTCATGATGTGGGAGTTTATGTGTGTGCATGGGTGAATGGTTTCATATAGAGGTTGAGGGGATCAGGAGAAGGATTAGGAAGTCGAGGAAGCATGGAGAGAGGGATGAGCGTGAAGGATGAAGAGAAAAAGTGACAGCTGAAAATTAGTAAATCACGTTTTTTGATCAAGAATATCACAGCTGAGTTAGATTATTAAGAATGAAAGGAAAAAACAAGCATTTGCGAAAAAAAAAAAGCGAGAGTGTATAATGGTGTGTCGCGGCTCCTCCTGTACCTCAGCAGCTGAGCGGATCACTCCTGCTCCCACCAGCGACTCCGCGTACCGCTGGATCTCCTGGCAGGTTCCCGAGATGACGGTGCGCAGGGTGACCACCGGCGGGCTCCCCGCCTTGGCCTGCTGGCCCCCGGCCCAGCACAGCGACACGCCGAGAACCAGCGCAGCTACAGAAAGCCAAACCCGAGCCATGGCCCTGTCGGAGAACAATGGGGATGGGTGTGGAAACGGCGTGCCAAGATGTGCGCTCACCGGTTTTGCGCTGCAGCCCGGGGAGCTTTAGGCAGAGGCTCGGAAATCAAAAGCTCAATTAAAAATGGCTTCTGTGAGGAGCAGTCTGAGCGGGCTTCAAACGTGCATCTCAAGCGGGAAAACGTGAGAAAACCCGGTCCTGATCATCAAAGTGATCGGCAAAATTAGACGAAATCCCCTCGGGATCACAAATCATCCAGACAATTATGTTTGGCGGCGCTGCCAGAATCTGATCCAGAGCGATCTATATTTGGTGTTGAAAGGCTTCCAGCGGGGGATCCGAGCACACGATCTGCAGTCAGGACGCAGGGGTTCATACAGGAGAGAAGAAAAAAGAAGAAAATACAGCGGAAATACGTGAAAAGGCTTCCTTTGGTTGGGGGATTTATGAGAAAACGGGAGTGACGCGGCGAACCCGAGTGAACCTAAAGCTTCTTATTTCGGCTCCAGCGAGGCTTCGCGGCTCCTTGTGTCCCTGTGCCTGCGTTAAACGGTAAACTGCGATGAATTACGCTCCTCAAACCTTCACGGATATAAGAAACACCTTCCTGAGCTCCACTCCCTTCCTTCAAGCGATTCTAACGACTGTTTCCAACGAGAAAACACGCCTGGATCTTCAGGAAGGAGGAGGAGGAGGAGGAGGAAGAGGGGGAGGAGAGCTCTGCAGCATAGGGATAAATAGAGATTTGCACACTGGGACTTGTGGTTTAACACACACAAAGTCAAACGTGAGGACTGCTCATAGATTTAGGCTCCAGCTCTTTTCTTGTGTGATCAGAAAGCGTCAGCCCCGCTATCTTCCTTTGAAGTCTTTTTGCCACGTGCTGCACTTCTAATGCAGCACGTGGCATTTTGGACTATAACCAGTGAGAGTGATTTATTCATTCACAAACAAGCATGTTTTTGGGTTTTTAGGTACAAAGTAGTCATAACATATAATAATAAACGTTTTAACTTGTTCAATAACAGTATCAATCCAGACACCAACTCATTACAGGATTGATCATTTTGCGACCCTACACTGGTTGGCCAGTAGGTGACAGTGCCTGAACTGACGCCTACAGGGGCCAGACATAAAGTGCCATTTTCCAGGACAATCAAGTAACTATTTTACCTTAAGTTCTTATGAAAATCCAGTCGTTTTAAGCATAACAGAATAAATTTGACGCCTAGAAATTGGGCCCGTCTCTTTAAGAAGCGTCTACTCTCGTCAGCCTTCAGAGTATCCTCACAAGGCTTCTCATTATGCCATTTACGACCGTTCTTCTTAGCTTTGCACCGAGTAGTTGACATGATGACATCATCAGATGTGCAGTTCCACCAGGTGTTTGCTAACTGCTGCTGCTAGTCTGAAGGAGCTGAGCGGAAGAGTCCCAAGGAAAGAGGTGCTCTGTGAGATTAGCAGCGCATTTAGGTACCCCCAGATGGCTGCCATGGGAGATGTGAGGATTTCTCACACATGCAGGAATACTATTATAACATATACAACTCAAAAGCAATTTCACATAATACCCATCTCCCATTCCCCTTTGATGAAATGGCTTCTACACAAGCGTACATCAACACCTACACTCCTCTTTGGATAAGCTGACCGCTGTAGAGTGTAAGCTACGCTGTGGAAGGTTAGGAGCTGGAATCAGAAGCACACATTTGATATCAGTTTAATAACTAGCTGAACATCAAAATACACCAAAGCAACATGGGAAATGTTAAAGAATTCAGAGGCAAGAAAATCATTTCTAATTAAAAAAAAAAGAAATGTACAATAAACAGAGACACTTAATATAAACAACACTAAGAGAAATGTTCTTTTTTTTTTCACTGCAGTTTTTCATCCATTGCTCTCTCACATGCCGTTTTTAAAAGCAAGCAGACAAACACACAACACTCAGTATAAAACCATTCCTTCTGCACCAGAGAACATCAGCGTAGTAGTGGATACTGGATGGGAATGTTTCAGTCATTGTGTGGGGGGAGGAGAGGGGCAAAAAAAAACCTTTTAATAAAGTCTTCCTCTTGGAGCATCACTGAAATCATCCTGTGGCTGCACTTAATACCCTGTGAAAGGATGGACCACATGATTGCAGTGCCGACTCTTGCTTCAGGCAACGGCTCCTATTCATCCCGACTGAAGGAGGGCAGAGTTGGTGGATTTAGCCAATGTAAATGCGATGGAAGTCATTCGCCCCAAAGGCGGCGTTGCACTTGGGGCACTTCCTCTGCCGAGTGTCGTAGCGCGTCTTGACGCACTCGAAGCAGAAGACGTGGAAGCATTTTGTCAGGACGGCGTCCTTCACCCGGGAGTTGCAGCACGGGCACGTTAGGCGAGCCTGCAGGAGGGAAGGGAAGAAGAGGAGGAAATGTCTTCAACAGTAAACATGGAGGCCATTAAGGTTCTTGGGCTGAGTGGTTTAAAGATGAAGGCATGCGAATTTGTGAAGCAGCTAGGGCTTTGTTGTTTTAGCCGAGTCATAAATCTTGTAAACGAGGCTTTCACAAATCATTCAGACTTGTCATAATTACACAAAACCACCGACTCATTTACAGACAAATGTTGGGAAAATCTGACCATGACGCTGCTGTTAGAGTCAAAATATTAAAGTATTTCAAAATGTGGCTGGGGTTATGAAAAAAAAAAAAAAAAAACAAGCAACAGAAATTTAACTTGAAGGCTGTTCATCTGTTTTTATGTCAGATGTTTTAGTCAAGCACAATATTGTAATAAATGTAAGCTTTCTATCTTTTATGCGTACCTTGTACTCGTTAATTTCTTCGTTCAGGATTTCGTCTCCGTTGCTGATCTTCTCAGCTGGTTTCTTGGCTTTTTCAATCTTTCTCCTTAGCTTGGAGATGTCCTCCTGAAAAACAATCGACTGTGAGGGAAAAAAAAAAAAAAGAAAATCTACCACAAAGTGAGGCGCTGAATGACCTTCATCCTCTGGTATAAAAGACGAGCTTACGCACCTAGCAGTACAAATACAAATACAAATCTGTTTAATCACTGATTAGAAGATAAAATAATAGGATGAGATGTCATGATAGAGCAATAAATTATGATAATAAATAAGTAAAATTCAAATTGAATAAATAATTAAATGAAATGATTAGAACTTGGGACATTTAGGATTAAACCGTTTGAATAAAAAAAACTATTTTAAAATCATTCCAGATGTTATTAAAAAACCTAAATCATTTTATTGCACTGTAACAAAAAAGATTATGTGATTAATAATTTAAAAAAAAATAAGAAAGGTGGAAGACATGCAGCAAAAAGGTCCAGGGCTGCATGTCCAACACCAAAACACTGACGACTGCTCCTCATCTGGCCAAGAGTTACCCAAGTGTCTCATTTTATAAACAGCTATTATAAAAACCCTTGCTCCTCAACGCGGTAGTATTTCGGTAATGAGCAAAACTGAGAAAATTTAAACAAGGAATCTGCAGAACAGAATTCCCCCAATACTGAAAAGGATTTTACACTTGAAATGTGAAATACATGCGTCTTTCTTGAAAACAGTTCACACAATGTCTTCATTCAACTGAAAAGTTGAATGAAGCGCACCATGGTGCACCTGAGTTTTTAAGGTGAGGAGTTGGTCGGCCAGTTATCCAGTTATCATTACTGGATAACTGGATTACAGTTATCCAGTAATGATGATAATCTCCGATGATGTTTGCAAACTCTACAAACAGACAGAATACCAGGAAGCGCAGCGCTGCGGGCATCAGCTGTGTTTACATTTCAGAAACTGATTGCACCAATTAACTCAGCTGGTGCAGTGAAGTAGCTCCTTTCATCATTTGTCTGTTTCAGGCTCAACCTGAAACAGACTTAGATCTACAGTCAAAGGCAGAGATTTTTTTTTTTTTAATACTTTCTTTTTCTTTTATCATCGTTAAATTAAATAGTGGATATTTGGATCGATTTTAAACCCAAAGCTTCTCGTTATAATCAGCATCAGTAAATGAATGCTGGACTTTATTTTTGAAATAATCTTCAGTCGCTTGTCATTCAGTTCAAGTGGTAACGATATTGAAATAAAAACTTCATGTTATTATCATCAATTTCATCATTTGACAGACCGAGTGCAGGTTTAGCCTCTGTGTGTGTGTTGCTACCTGCGCTCGCCGGGCGTTGAAGGACTCCTTCTCTCTGGAGATGCTGTTCTCCACCACCTCCTCTCTGACCAGCTTCAGCTTCTGCTGAACCTGCTCCAGCTGGGTTCGCAGCTCCTCCGACAGCAGCGCAGACTCCTGAGCCTGCAGCCGCGACAGACGTCATCCAACTTAAACTCGTGTTGTTGTTTTTTTAAACCACGATTTATTAGAATGTTTCATTTCTCCACAGTTTTAAAGGATTAAGTTTCTGATCAACATGTTACCTTTCGTTTGTTCATGTCCAAAGCTTGTGTTCGAAGCGCCAGCTCCCTCTCTGCAGTACTAATTGTGCCCTGCAGGAGGCGCTCCTTCTCCTCCAGCTTCCTGACCACCTGCAGCTGTGCATCCACCTGTCAATCACAACCATAACAAATGAGTCCAAAAGAATCTAATAACCCTCAAACATGATTTAAGTTAAAAACCAAATGAAAAATCTCACAGTAATTTGCCAACAGTAGACTATTAGGGACCAACAAGGCCTTCACTGCCTTACTATAAAGTGTTCGATGAATACAAATAAAAGCATCTTTTTATTTGAGATGATATATAAGATGAGCTGCTGAGGCGTGGCCTCATTTTGCACCTGAGTTTTTAAGGTGAGGAGTTGGTCGGCAAGCTCTTCCTTTTCCTCCTTCAGAAGCTTGTGGATCTGGTTGGACTTGATCCGCTCGCTCATCAGCTTGAAGTTGGCGTCGTCTTTCTCCCGGAGCTGCTGCATGAGGCGGATATTTTGTTCCTGCATGTCCTCGAAGGCCTGGCCCGTCACGTCCATCTCGCTCAGCAGCGCGTCTTCCTCCTGACGGGTTTTGCAGGGAGAAGTGAGACAGACAAAAACAGAGAACTGGGCAGGAAGCTGGTGAATGTAAACGACCTGGTGGAGCTCAGACCTGTTTGGCGATGGACAGCTTCTTGTTGAGGATGTCTATCTGTTCTTCTACTGAGCGGATCTTTCTTAGAGCTTCTTCATCCGCCATTTTTTTGCCCTCTCTTCTCTCCCTCTCCTCCAGCTCCCGCAGCCTCTGCCGAAGCTCCTCTGCCTGCAAAAAAGAGGAGATGCATTGTCACATCGCATTCAACAAACTCTTCTTCTTTTTTTTTTTTGGTAAAACTAAGAACAATATCCAGACTAAACGGGAAAAATGTTTTACAACAATTAAAACAGCTCAAGGATTATGATCACCTCTGACTTGGTCTTTTTCTCTGCAGCCATGAGCTGGACTTTGTCTCTCTGCTCCTTCGGTGCCGATCGATACATGTCCAGCAGCAGCTTCATCTCTCTCTGGGACTCCTGGGCTTTCCTACAAAGTTACAGATGCATATTGGAAAGAAATTTTAAGTTTCAGAAAAAAAATCCGGCTACAGTCGGAATTCTGCATAGATCAAAGCCTTTCTAGATGCTGATTTACAAGGTCATTAAAAGATCCAGACTATACGTACAACACAAGATGGATGGGAAATACAACTTTCCAAACGTACTTTAGTTCTGCTCGGACGATCTTCAGCTGCTCCATCTCTTTCCTCTTGGATCCTCCGATCATGGCGAGCCGATCTCCGCCCGTCTCCTCCGGATGGCTGCTGACGCCCGGCTTCTCCCTTTCCTCCTTCACCCCGCTGCTGCTGCTGCTCCGGGTCGGCCGCTCTCTCTCCTTCTCCTTTTCTCTCTCTCTGTCTTTCTCCTCTTTCTTAATAATGTCTTTTTCTTTCTTTTCCTCCTTCTCTTTTTTCTCATCTTTTTCCTCTTCTTTTATGTTTGCATCCGGTTCTATGCCAGGCTCTGTTTTCAGTGAGATTCCTTTCAAGGAGGACAAGGTGGATCCAAATGAGCAACGACGACCCGGGAAAATGAAACTACCGTGACTGTAAATGTAATTTACCGGTGCTGCTCGGTGTGGACGAGCCGTTATCCGGCTCCGTTTTGACCACAGGCTCTCCAGAAATAGCCGGGGTCGAAGGAGAGGTCAACTCATCCTTCACGTCCATCTCTGTGCTCGACTGCGACTGTAGGATGGCGCTGCCCTTTGAGGCGCGGATCTACACAACGAGGAGACGTCTTTAGCTCGGGTGTTTCACCTCGTAGCTTCTGACTCTCTGTCCCGTTCTGACCTACCTGGTGGAGCTCAGCTTGCGTCTCTCTCAGTCTCAGCTTGTACTTCACCACCTCTCCTTTCAGCTGCTGATTGTGTGTCTGCAGCGTGCTTATAAGGTGACGCATCTCCCTGTTGATGGGACCTAAGAGAAAAGGTGCGATTTAAAATGAGAAGATGAACCGGTAATAAAAAAAAAAAGTAGAGCTGAAACAATTAATCATGATGAATCGATTTCCGAAATAGTCATCAAGTAATTAATCATTAACTGGAGAATGCAGAATCATAAAAGACCATTTGCCGAAAGAAGAACACTCTCCCTCCTGGCTCTGATTGGTTGTTTCTGACTGGGAGCGGTGCATTTCTTCAGACAGATAGGTGGATTACCTGCTTGCTCGTTGGCTGCCAGAGTCTGTTCAAATTCGATGCGCAGCATCTCGTACTCCTTCTTGACCTGAGCCAACGTGTCTTCCAGCTGAAACACTTCAGTGCGGACCTTCCTCTGCAGGGCCACCTCATCATTCTGCACAAAGACACGATGAAAGCGAGCAGAAGTTAAGACAGGGATGCATTTAAATCCCGACATGAGCGAGGGAGCGCGCGCACGCACGCACCAACCTAACCCACCTCCATGTGCTCCAGCTGTCGAAGGCGCGCCGTCCTGGTAGTGTTGAGGCGAGCCCGGGTTTCGTCTAACTGGGCCTTGAGGGTCAGGGACTCGTTGTAGAGCACAGAGAACTGAGACTGCAGACAGCGGTACTCTGAGGACTCTTTGACCAAACCTTCAGCTCGACTCAGCAGCTCCGTCTGGCAACCAAGAAAATGATTAGTAAACAACGAAGCCAAAGAAAAATAAGTTGAAAGGACATAGAAAAGTTTAAGTTCTTTGGATATCTTGACAGGCTACAAATTTAAACCAAAATAATGCAACACCAAAGTTAAAGGAGCAAGTTTCATGGGCTTCAAAGTTTGAAGCCGGCTTTACTCCAACGCGTCAATAAAACCCGGAGCATCCGAATGCAATACGAAATAACATGAAGTGTAAAGACAAAGTGAGTAATTTAGTCTCAGTAATTGTTCTTTTAAGACCTCAGGGGTTTGTTGGAGAACATTAGCAACACCAAGACCAAGGAGAACAGCAGAGTGTGTAGGGATAATGTTATGGAGCAATTTAAAACACAGATAGGTTTTGTAACAATATCTCAAGGCTTGAAAGTCTCCCAGGACACTTCTCAGTCTAACAGTGATACATGGTGGCAGCATCATGCCGTCAGAATAAATACCGGCTAATACTGGAAGTAATACTGTAAAAGGCTGCAATAGACTTGAGATTCAGGAGAAGGTTTACCGATCCTAAACATGCAGCCAGAGCTACACTCACAGGGTTTAGATCAAAGCATATTCATGTATTAGCTTGGTCTAGTCAAAGTCTAAACATGGATCTAATTGAGATTCTACGGTGAAACCTGAACACTGCTGTTCACAGCTGCTTTCTGTTCAGTCTGACCGAGCTTGGCCTCTTTTGCAAACAATGAGAAACCACTTCAATCTCTAGTTGTGGAAAGCAGAATAAAACCACAAAACAGATTTTAATTGCTAAATAAATTAAGAATGTTGTACAATTTCCTTTCACTTCACAATTGTGTCCTTTTTGGTAGTTAAATATTGAAAAAAATATCTTTTTGTGGTTTTAATTTGTGATTTTAATGTGAAAAAAAATTGGAAAAAACTTAAGTATGAATACTTTTTCAAGGCAATGTAGACTGGATAAAAAATTTCACCCAGCAAAGATCCATTTAGTATCTTGAGCATCACAACAAAGTGTCTTTGAGCTCGAGTTGATGCAGTTGCTGAGTTTTGTTCAGCTTTAAAAACGTGGAGCCAAAGCTCCGCTGCTGAAACGCAGAAGACTGAATTGAAAACGTTGCTGCAACAACGGAAATACCTTCATGTTGTTGTTCTCCTGCTGGACGTTTTGCAGGTCCTGCTGGAGCTTCTGCAGCTCAACGAGGCGATTTTCTGCCAGCTCCGTGTTCTCCTCCAACTCACTGTTCATCTCCTCAAACTATATAAAAAAAAAAAAACATTAAATGTGAACCAATCTGAGAAACTAAATAAATGAAGAAATAAATGAAAGAGGAAAAAGAAACCTACCTTTCTTTTGTTAATAGTGATTGTTCCACACACGCTGCTGGCCTCACCACACACTTTGTAGCCTTTGCTGTTGACCTGTACAGCACAGGTGTTGTAGTTTAACACAAGCTACAACATACATCTTAATCCAGCTACTGACAAAATTCAGTCTCACCCGCTCCAGAATTTCGCTCAGGTGGGCATTCAGCCTGTTCTCTCGACGGCGGATCTTCTCCATGTCCCACTGGAGCTCTTCAATCCGAGCCTGCAGCTCGCTGACGCGCTGGTCCGCCTTGTTAGCCGCCCGACCCAAAGACCGAGACTGCAAAGGACAAGGAGAGCAAAGACTGATGAGGAGACAGGACTCTTCATTACAACAGAGGCTTCAAGCTCCAGTCATCAGGGACTAATGTCCTGCAACTTTTCCATGTGCTTGTGCTTCCACAAACCCAAATTAAATAATCTGTTTCTCATCAGGACTCTGGACTGGATGCTCCATTAGATCAGATATCTAGGTAAAAGTTGCAGAACCGACCCCTACAGTACAAGCAGCCAACTGTTTAAGATTGCTCTACAAGGTTTCAAGCAGCTACATTTTGTAAAACGGCAAACAATTATTCATCCTGCTGTTTTATGTCTTCCTCGTGAGATGCCCCACATATTTTCACAGGCAACAAATTTCAAGATTTATTATTAAAAAAAATACACAGAAATCTTCACTATAAATATTGTCAAAGAAATCGATACATTTTCCTTGATCTGCATTCATCAAGGAAAAATTAAAATACTTATTTTAAAGTTTAATAAAAAAAAAAACACCACATGGGCATGATCTTATAATTCCTTCAAAAGTGCCATCTCTGTGAAATAATCTCATCCGTATTGGTCAAATCAAAAAGCAGGACTGGTGCATCTCGATTTGAGGAGAACAACCACTAAGAAGGAAGTCTATATACCTCGCTGGTCATGTGACTGTGTTTCTGTTTCAGGTTCTCGGTCAGCTGCTGGAGCAGCTCGTTCTCCCTGCTCAGGAGGGAGTTCAGCTTGATTGCGACTTGCTTCAGACCACCGTCTGTAAAAACACAATTTTTTTTCCCCAGATTAAGTTTCATTCTGTTGCAGTGCCATCATTGCCTCTTTTTATTTTTTTTGGAGAAACTCCTGCATGTTTCCCCTCACCGCCCCCAGAGTCAAGCTCCGTTTTCAGTTGGTCCAAGGTGCTCTTCAGGTTCTTGTAGATCTCCACCAAACGACTGGCCTGCTTCTGGCTCGACTCCACCCTCTCCTGCAGCTCGGCCTCCATCTCCTCGCTGGTGCTGCTTGCCAGTGTCGCCAAAAAGGAGTTTGACGTTTCTCCTTGATGCCCTGGGTGAAAAACGGGGAAAGAAATGATTGGTTTAGTATTTGTTTAATATATTCATGCTGTTCATTTTTCTGTTCCTGTGCCCGATCCATAATAACCTCTGTCCTTGGCCCGCTCCTGGTTTGAATCTCCATCGGGTTCTGGGGTTTCCGGCTTCAGGCTCCGTCCCTCGCCTGTTGGAGATTTCTCCGGTTCGCTGCTTGTTTGGTCATAGCGCCTGATGAGGAGTCGGATGTTCTCATCAAACTGAAAGAGGGCAAGTTGTGACATGTTTTTACTTAACGTAAAAGAAATTAACCCAAGCCATTCCTCTTTAATGTTCTTTCTCTGAATGTTCACCTGGTTCCAATATCTGTTGAGAATAAGCAAACTGGCATCATCTGTAGCCTGCCGAGTCTCCAGTCTTTCAATTCGCTCTCGCAGCTCGTCCTCAATCACCTGCAAGCCAATCAACCAACAGATGAAGCACAGTGCAGCTTTCTTTGACTGTGTCCAGAGTTGTAAACGTTCATTGAAGTAAATGAGTGTACCTGTCTTTGATCGAGAGATTCTCCCAACTTTCGGTTCTTAGCTTGCAGAGCTTTGATGTCTTGTTCCTCCTGGAAAACATTTCATTCAGATCGGAAAATAATGAAAACTTCACACTTTTCTGATGCATCTTATCTGCAGAAGAAGATAAAAGAGAGGCTCACAGAGTTGGACACTCCTCCCAGTTTGATGACCGTCTCCACCGCGGTGCTCCCTCCGGCTCCAGCGCTCACACCGGGACCTCCGTCCTCTCCATCCCGCTCCCTCCGCTTCTCCGGGGGGGCACCGGAGGAAGAGGGCCCACTGGGGTCAGCAGGACGCTTCTGCCCCGACATCTTCTAGCTTAAAAGCAACAAAAGCAAACAGTTACCGCAGATGCAATTTAGCAATACTGCTTTACTTTTTATTTTTTAAGCCAAATACTCCACAGTGATAAAAACATAAATGTAGAAAAACAATGCTGTTTTAACATTCAGACTCTGGGGAAGCTGCCTGAAACTCTCTCTGCATGTTAGCTAGCTGCTAACGGCAGATGCAAAAGAAACTGAAGAGATTTAAAGCTGAACAGTCGATTTGCCACCACCGTCTGATAACACGTTCAGTATGAAATGTTATAACCAAACCCTTACCGATTTAAATGTTAACAGTTATTGACCGAATCTGTTTCGAAATGTTGATGTTACGACTCCTTCCCGCACGGAAACGGAAATGTTAGCATTCTGGAGGGAGGGCGGGGCCACCTTCACCTGACACCCGCTCTCTATCGCCATCTACAGTAAAGGAGGCCGCTCTAAACGCGTTCAATCTCAATATTTTCTGTAATGTAATGCAGTTATATAAACGGGGTTTTAACGATAAGGATTTATTCTAAAGGACAAAAAACTTTTACTTTTTATCTATGTGTCGAGTTCTTTATAACTGCCAATTGAGCCACCCATCTGGTGCCTCAGGGTTCCTTACTTGGGCCTATTTTCTTTTCATTTTATGTCTTTGGTGATAATGATTAATATTTCTTTTTAGCTTCATAAAGGGTGTAGATATAATTTTCTAACAAAGAAATATTTCCTGAAAACAGAAGTGCTGGTATTATTATTATTATTATTATTATTATTATTATTATTATTATTATTATTATTATTATTTTTTATTATTTTTTTATTACAACCTTTTTCACTTACAATTGGTTCAAAACATTGCAGTGCAGCGAGATGGCTCACAACATAAATTCAGTTTTTGAGGTACCTTGGGATATTGCAAAAGCCTTGTTATGTTAAAATTTGGGTTACCAGAGGACACTTTTGCTCTGGTTAGCATAGCATAGAAAATTGTAAGAAAAATGATGAGCTTTAGTCAGTTCATCAGGGATCCATACTTGAACCAGTTTACTTTGTATGTCCCTCTTCAATAAAGATTAAACAATTTATGTTTTAGCTTGAGCAAGGTTGAATATAAAACTCATCAGTCTGCTCATTTGCACAACAAACTCACTGATGCTTCTATTTTCACAGCATGATCTTTTTTAATGAACGTCTAACTAAAAACATTCAAATTTAGCAAATTGTTTTCAATTTTCTTAAAATAAATATTTTATGTCTGATTATTTCTCAAAGCAGATATTTTGCACATTGTATTTGCTTTTGTGTCAGCAAGCATGTGTCCAAAACTTATGTGCCAACAGTTTCAGAGGGCCCATGACACAATACATGACGAAATCGTCCTGTTTTTGAAACACACTCAGATAACAATCTCTACCTCACTAGTTTATCTAAAGCCTTTGCTTGTTTCAAAGTCTACCAAAGTCCAGAATTCTTCAGCAAGATCAGACCATCAGACCACATAACATAACTAAAGGCATTTTGAGCCTCAGTGACATGGATTCCTGAAATAATTTGGAATCTTTTCTTTTTTCCAATTTTTTTTAAGATATGTTGTTGCTCTGCAGTTTTAATAGTTTCCCCTGGTGAAAACAACATTATTCTGGTCATGTGTACAAGTTAACGTACATATTATGCGTTATACATATTTGCCATAACACAAGAAATGTGTAGTTTTTCAGTGCTGACAGGGATATTCAGGATTTCCCACCAGTTGAATGACACTCTAGAGAAAGGATTTACAACAAAACATTCAAACCAGCAATTGTCCCCTGCAATCTGTTTTAATTACCATCTTATGTACACCCTCTGGGACAAGCAAGATTCTTTGGATGACTTTTCAGAACTACAAAGTATGTGAAAATAAAATCACGCACAAAGGCTGAACTCTGAGCTGCAATTAGAAAGAGGACATTGCACATGGTGCGGAGTCCAGGTTGTGTAAAAGCTGTCTCATCAATCTCAGTCTCTGGGTGCAAATGTCCCCATCTTTTGGGATTAGATAAAAAAGTAATTTTAAAAAAAGTAGTGGTGCAAAAAGATGCATACAGCAAACTGCATGAAGACACAGGTTTTAAAAAGCTGTTTTTTCTCGGAATGTGACAACAAGCACACTTTCTGTGTGTGCAGAAAAAGTTACCTCTGAGTATGGATTGCGTATTTGAAGTGAAACTTCAACCCAATGAAAATATAACATGCAAAAGAAAATAGTAATGATAAACAAATATTTAAAACCGATCTGTGCATTGACTTTAAGGAAATAGAATTTCCAATGGTGAGAAGAGATCTGCATGTCTGATCTGTTTTCTGTACAGTGATGAAAACAAAATTCGACACGCAGCTGCTGATTGTCCTTCATCTTTATTTTAACAAAGGTCCTTTTTAGAATCCTTAAAAAAAACATCTACAAGATACAAATCTTTGCTTGTGTTTACAATTCCCCCAGAAGAAGGGATCCAAAACCTGAATTGCAACATTGCAGCAGAGCTAGTCTCCAGTTACATTTTCTGCAAAGCTAAAGAAGGAGGAGCTCTCCCTCCTCTGATTTCTTCGCTCATGCAGACTTTGACTTTACACTCACACAATGCTCTCTTTCATGTTTTAACCCAAACTCAATCCCAGGCCCTGCGATGAACTGTGGAGTCCACAGAAGCGGATCAACATCATCATGAAGCCCGCCTTTTTGGGTTTGACTGGGGCCAATTGCGTCTCCATTGTGACACCCGCCTCCCCCTGGCCCGCCCCCCGACACATCATGAGCACCTCCCCCGCCCCCACCGCCCTCAACAGGAATAAATACAACTCTTCACCCACTTTCTGCCTTCTTCATCACCATCGCGATCAGCCCAGGGAGGAAAAAGGAGGCCGTCTGTCACTTCAGCTGTCGACGCAGTTTGACAAAACACTCAAGTGAGACTCGTTTTTATTTGGTCAATTGAGAAATTTGTGAGGATTGTTCAGAACGTGACTAGTTTCTGCAGCACTGCTACATAGTAAGTGGGTTTGGTCTGCATGCGACTTTGCACATATTGGCTGGTAGAGGTGCTTTGTTGTTAACTGCTAATAAACAGAAATGTTTAAATTTCCTTTCAAATATGAATTTGCATTGATGTTTTTATTCTGACACGGTGGTAGGCGAAAAGAAATCAAGTGCAAAAGTATTTGCGCAAATATCATTTGGCGGAAGTTATTGTATTGCATGTATATTATCAAGATCTTAGCTGTAGTGCATTGTTTTGCTGTCATTGCTCTGCAGAAAAAAAACGTTGGTCAACCTGTTGCAAAGTGAACTATGAACTCAGGTTGCATAGCTAAACAGAATAACGTATCTGTTTTGAAGGCCAAAGTTCAATCATGCAGACCAAATATTTAACTGGAGAGGTGGTGCAAGAAAAGCAGGATGTGTAATAGCAGCCATTTGCCATAAGATGTGAAAATGCAATGTGTTTTCCTCTCTCACTGTAAAATTTTAAGTTGATTTTAATAATCCGCTATGGTTCTCCAAGGATGACCCATCAGTTCCCAGCCCTCTCTCCGGAGCAGAAGAAGGAGCTCTCTGACATTGCTCAGAGGATCGTCGCTCCAGGAAAGGGAATCCTGGCTGCGGACGAATCAACAGGTTGGTCTCGGTCTTGGTTGAGGTTCTGGCGCAGGGAGCGACTGCAAGCTGGTCATGTGCGACTGAAAATCTACGCTCCTCCCTCAAGGCACCATGGCGAAGAGGCTGCAGAAAATCAATGTGGAGAACACGGAGGAGAACCGCCGCTGTTTCCGGGAGATCCTTTTCTCATCTGACCCCTCCATTGCCAACAGCATCGGCGGGGTCATCTTCTTCCACGAGACGCTCTACCAGAAGTCAGACAGCGGCAAACTCTTCCCCCAGGTCGTCAAGGAGAAGGGGATTGTCGTTGGGATCAAGGTGAAGAGATCTTCATGCAAACTTCTGAGACCGTTAATAAAAGAGTGTTGGCAATTTTTTTTAGATTTTACTTACTATTGTGTGATTAATTGACATAGGTAGACAAAGGCACAGCTGGTCTGAATGGAACAGATGGAGAGACCACCACCCAAGGTAACTACCATTAACACATATACTTTGGTTTGCATATTTCTAAAAAAAAACAAACAAAAAAAAAAAACGATTCAGAGTGAGATGTTTTGTGCCTTTTTAGGTCTTGATGGCCTGTCGGAGCGGTGTGCCCAGTACAAGAAGGATGGCTGCGACTTCGCCAAGTGGAGGTGTGTGCTCAAGATCTCAGGCGGCTGCCCATCAGCTCTCGCCATTGCAGAGAACGCCAATGTTCTTGCCAGATATGCCAGCATATGCCAGCAGGTCTGTGTCGCAGTTTTAGCTGCAGTAACGGACAGCAGACAAACCTAGATGTCATTAGTTTTAACCCTGTCTTCTCCAGAATGGCCTGGTGCCCATCGTGGAGCCAGAGATCCTGCCTGATGGTGACCACGACCTGCAACGCTGCCAGTATGTCACAGAGAAGGCGAGTGTGACATAAAGCACACCATCTATATATTAATTACATGACATCAATGCCCATTCATGTTGATGTGTATGTATTTATCTGCAGGTCCTGGCTGCTGTGTACAAGGCTCTGAATGACCACCATGTGTACTTGGAAGGAACTCTGCTGAAACCCAACATGGTCACCGCTGGACACTCCTGCACTAAGAAATACACCCCCCAGGATGTCGCCTTGGCAACAGTAACCACCCTGAGGCGCACTGTACCCGCTGCTGTGCCAGGTAAGCCTTCTGCAGCTGATTCCTCCAACCACAAGGAATCAGGTTAAAGGAATATTTTAGGATTCATGAAGTGAGGTTCTTGTAAAAAGTTAGAAGCAACAGATCTCTCTCTCTCTCTCTCTCTCTCTCTCTCTCTTTCTCTCTCTCCCTCTCTCATTTAGTCTAAGTCCAGATTAGTTTAAACTAGTTGTTAGGTTTAGATTACATTTTTATTTATAGAGAAGAAAACTATTTTCACCTTGTAGGTAGACAGAATTAGGTGCACCACCAAGGACTTTCTCATAGAAAACAACTGATGAAAGTAAAACAACAGGAAAGTTGCCTTCTCCTGGAAAAAATATTAACTGTTTGTAACATTTAAATAAAACCTTACTTTAACATTTTAACTGCAAATTGTGCTTCTTTTCTGCAACCTTTCCAGGCATCTGCTTCCTTTCTGGAGGCCAGAGTGAGGAGGAGGCCTCCCTCAACCTGAACGCCATCAACCAAGTTCCCCTCCACCGCCCCTGGAAACTGACCTTCTCTTACGGCCGAGCACTCCAGGCCTCCGCTCTTGCAGCCTGGGTGGGCAAAGACGCCAACAAGAAAGCTGCGCAGGAGGCTTTCTTCACCAGGGCGAAGGTGAGCCTCAGACACACAGGAAGCCTTTGATGAGTTCCCAGTCATCAATTAGCCATTCTGGACTTTAAATATTTCTTATCTGGAATTACTCAATTTTACACAGTTTCGTGAATGATTGATTTCTCAAAATCTTTCCGTCCGTTAGGCCTTGCACTCAGGTGGCGCATGCAACTTGGCTGATCATTAATGCTACTGTTTGACTTTGCCCTTCTCTCCTCTCCTCTGTTCCCATTAGATCAACGGCCTGGCCTCCAAAGGAGAGTACAAGCCTGCCACCCCAGCCAGCCAGGCTGCTATGCAGTCCCTTTACACTGCCAGCTACGTCTATTAAATACTATGAACACTAAAAAAAAAAAAAAAATACACGTGGACCAAATGTTGATGTCCCCCCTGCATCACCAATAACAGCGTAATGTTGAGCTATTGTTGATAAAAGTTGATAACATCAAAAGGAAATAAATTGAAAATTCCAAAATATGTGACTTTTTGACTTTCTTTTTGGTTGTCCAAATTTTAGAGCCACAACTATTACTAGATAAAGTTACATACTATTATATCTCTTTTTTTTTTGCTGATGGTATGACAACTGTTAGGGCGTCTACTGGAAATTTACATTGTACAATACAGATACAAAAATGATGCAAAGACATGCTGATGCATATTTTATTTTTTTTAATACATCTGTGTACTTATAAGTCAAATTTATTTAAGCAAATTTTTTAAATCAGTTAATGCAGTAAAGTTAATTCACAGTTATAATAAAAAAAATAATCTGATTAAAAATGTGAAGCTGGTCACCATAAAAGCTGTTCAAATTTTTACAGGATTGAAAACTAAAGCAAGTGGTTAACAGCAGTGAATAAACACTTAACTAATAATATTCCATTTTTAAAAAAAATATATTGTTAATCTAATATTACTGATGTGGTGTAAGTGGTCATTTTGTAGGTTAAATTTAGATACAATGAAAAAGTTTCACTTTTCTATCTGGCATTAACCAGTCAGAGCGTCTTCCAAGAGTATTTATACCCCTTGAGCCTCCTGAGTTTTTTTTTTTTTTTTTTGGCATGTTACAACCATAAGCCTCTGATTATTTTGTATTATTTGTGATATGCCAACACAGCAATGCAATGCATAATTATAACGTGGAAGATACCTGGCCTTCGAACCTTTCTTTAAAAATCACCAAATTTTGAACGAGTCCACCTTCATATAATTTAAACTCAGCACAAACACAGATTTTCTGTTAAGACCTCAGGAGGTTTTAGAGAAAGGTATCCCTGAAAATGGAAAGAAAGCAACTGCAAACCCACCAAAATATGACTGTTCGTATAAACGTATACTGTACATGACATTGTTAAAAACACCTGAAGTGAACAAAACAGTGTTATGTGAGTGCAAAGGATAGTAATGAAGAACGTTGGTCCTAGGTCAGTTTTTCTTCACTCTGGGGATGCATCACAAAATGCTGTACAATAATCTGAAAACAAAAAACAGGAATGAGTGACAAAAACTCAACAGCTGACAGACAGCAATGTGACCAAACTATGTTTTCTTATCACAATTATGTTAAGTTTCTTCTATCTTTCATTTATTTGCTATAGTCAAATGTCAGTTCAATTTGATTTTTTGACAAACTGTTTGCCTCATTGTGTACGTAATAAAAATACATTTTATTTCCCTGTTAGTCGAGATAAAAAAATATATAATTTTCCAAAATATAGACTGTGGACTCAAAGAAATTTAGACCTTTGATAGATTTAAACATCGCTTTAGAGTTTATTATAGAAAATGAAGTTTGTGAAATACAATATTCTATAAGATGCCACTGTAAAAATAAAAATCAATCTCTTGCAAAATGCACACTGTTTCTTATTTGTGAATTGATTAATTATTGAGATGCAGATTGTTCACTGATTAAAAAAAAAGATGTATGACTTTTTCATATTAAGTCGCACAGGATGCAATTTACATTACATAATTGCACAGGCAAATAAAGCCATTGCATTAAAATGTATTTTCACAAACCAAGAACAAGTAACATAAATAAAAGGTTGTGTCTTTAGATAAGAAGATGTACATTTTCTGTGCCAAAAAATAACGGTATGCATTTTAAACACTATAAAATTTGACTGGATTGGATTAACAGTTTAAATAATTAAAGCCTAAATTGATTAGAAATGTAAACTTAACTTTGAGTTCAGCAGCAACTCAAAGTAGATAATTAAAAATGGAATCACATAATCACAATACTGACTAGTAACTCATAGTGTGATGTAATTAATCATCTTGTGCTTTAAATCAAGCTACAGTGAAAACATTTTCAGTGGACACAAAGTATTTCCTTCCACTAATGAGTGCATCAGATAAAATTCTGTATCATTTTAGTGGTTTTGAGATGATATAAGGGTAACTGGAGACTTTTGTCACGTTAAAGCTTTTTATTTAAACTTTGATTGGAGTCAAATACTCTCCTTTTATATTTACTCTCAGTTTAAATCTGAACTCTGGCCATGGTTGCTTCAAAATGTTGGCATCTTGTGCAAGCGACCACTATGACTAATTTTCAGTTTCCAAAAGGTTATCATCTTTTTGAAATATTATACTCCACTCATTATTAGTTACTCTGCAGAGGCTCAGCATTGAAAGGTAGAACATGAATTTTAGCTTTTCATTTTTTAAATGGCACAACACCGAAGAACATATTACCTGACTTCTCGTAGATCTTAACGCGTAACCTGCGAGGGCGCTCAAGAAGATAAGAAATGCTGATACAAGCAGAGAAGATCCAAGCAAGATTCCTTCCACCGAAATAAATGCCACCTGCGGTTAAAAAAACATAGCTGTAAAATATTAAATCGGGGTTTTATTCACTCAAACATTATAGCAAAGACAAAGGAGGAAGAGAGTAAACATGAAGCTCACCAGATGGTTGCCGTAATGCCAAATACGCCACGTGTAGGAAACGATTAAGGGTATCCTTTGTGATATGGTGACAATAATGCCCAACAGAGAGACCACATACAGGGCCAGGCATGAGGTCACCTGTGTAGTCAGATTACAAAGACAACTGAGTTTAATTACGAAAGATTGTATGGTCAGTAATAAAGTTGGGCAAAAGTGTATTTAAATCTTAAAACCAGGGATTTTATATATATATATATATGTATATATATAAAAAAAATCAACAGGCTTACCATCTTCTTGGATGGATGTAACTCAGTGTAGATAGATAGGACTCCACATGTAATGAACTTCAAATACAAACATCCACATCAATCAAAAGATCCAATCATTTTCTGCTACAGAATTACTTATCCAGTTCCATCCATAGGCATATCATGCAATGATAGCTGCTTTTGCACTGAACAGGGGAGTTGCACCTATTGTTTCCTGAAGTAGCTGGGTCATGCAGCAGCTGTGCTGTGCATGTATACTTTAGCTGGAGAATGAGGTTGTTTTTTGTTTTTTTAGTTTTCTTTTGTGTTTTTTTTAAAGTTTGCGACAACAATGAGGTAGTTTTGAATGATTCTGCAAAGTCTACTGATGTTCTTGTATCGCATCATGGGAGAAACAATCACGAAAGAACAAAAATTCAATATTAGAGCGTAACGTGTCTGTTTATTTGTCAAGGGCGCCATCTGCTGGATAAAAAGTTGCCATAAATCCTTAAAATAAATAAATAAATAAATAAATAAATAAATAAATAAAAACATTTTAAAAAGAAATATAACAATTAATTTATTGTTATAAACTATGTTTTAAAAATAAATAAATAAATAAATAAATCTATTTGTCTAAGCTCATTATAGTCATGTGATTTGGATCTCATGTCCAACTCTTTTATTTCTAATAACTGCACAGTATTTTCTGTTCTAATTAGAATCATTATTATTAATAAAATTATTGTTGTTATAATTAATCTTGTTTTATATATATACTGTTTTTAACACTTTAAGAACTTCTTTTGGGAACCTTTGTACCTGATGCTGCTGTTACACCTGAATTTCCCCTTTGCTGGACAATAAAGGCTGTTTCTATTTTCTATTGTATTCTATTAATTCTATCAAATGGTATTTGAATACAAAGCGACTAAAAGTACAAATGTACCAAATGTTGAAGACACTGAATATTAAGTAGTGTTTCTAGACAAATAATTGTCTTACAACAACATTTATGAAAAGCTTGCATGCATATATGTGAAGGTTTAAGCCACCTTAAATGTCCAATTCAGAAATCTGATGCCATTTTTTTTGCATGTCACAATGTTATGGCTTAAATTTGTACATCAGAATTTAATGAGATATTTCAATAAAAAATGTAAAGCAAAATTGTTTAGCTTAAAAATAAGCTGCACAATTTTTGCTTTGATTTCTGTATCAAAATAACACAGACCAATAAATGACCACTTTTTCTCTTATTTCCTATTTCTTATTTCACTCCAAGCTCCACTCCAAAAGGGGCAACCCTGTGGACTTCATATTTAAGACAAAGAATGTAAACAGTGCTCAAACCTGTTTGAGCATGACACACACATTTTTTTTAATTAAAATTCAGATAAAAAAAAAAAAAAAAGAATGAACTTTTTATTAAATGCTTCAAGCAAAACAAATAAACTATTTCAAAACAACTGCAGACTTTGTTGTATCATATTTGATATGTTACACTTTTGCTGCCAAAATAAAAACATTTTCCCCTCGTTTTGTATTATATGAAAAATGCACAAAATAGAAGAAGCAATGTTAATTGCTCAATATATGAGGTCAGAAATTAAATGTGTGTATATATATATATATATATAGTTGTATATATAAGTTGTATAAACAAGGTTTGCTCTTGAGTTTTAGCATTTAAAAACATACACACCAGAGTTCCTTGCCAGAAGGGAATATATATTCTGAGTGAGGTATCCCAGTCATTGCCAACCATCACAAATCCCATCACAACCTCGGCGCAACCAAACATCAGAATCACAATCTGAAAAAAAAAATCCAAAACAAATATTCAGTCAGTGTGCACAGTTGTACATGAATTTACACCCACTCCCTGTTTCTTCACGACGAGATGAATTTACCCCAAAGCTTCTGGGTTGTTTTCGGACAAAACGGTGCAGAGGTTTGCTGGACAACAACAGGCTCTCATCTATCTTCTGATTCTCATTTTCTCCTGTTGGTCTCTCCATCACAGTTGACTCGGTTTCCTCCTCCATTGCCAAGCTGTTACACAACTGCGTCGTACTGTAGCGGAAAGAGAGCAAGGATTTGTTGTACCGGTCTTGTAACATACTCGTCCAGCATGGAAGTACTGTAAAAGGCAGGAAAACGAAATACGACACCTACTGCGCACAGAACAGTAATAAACAGCCAGAAAGAATGCATTAATTGTGATACAAAACACGAAGTAACTCACCAAGAGGTCAATATAAGATGTGGTGTGTAAGACGACAGGAAGGGGATGTTGTTGTTGAGCACCAGAGGAAATCAAGAAATTTGATTTCTCCTTTTTTTTTTTTTTCCCCAACAAGAGGAGGGGCTTCGTGCCGTTCACTGCTAAGCCTGAACAGTATGTAAGACCACAACAATCAAAACTACAACCCAATAAATAAATAAATTAAGTTTAATTTCTTTATATTTTTCATGGTTTAAACAAATAAAACAAAAACTTTATTTCGTGAGAGATTAAAAACAACATGTTTGTTACATTAAAGTATGGTGATTGCCAGATAATCTATGGTATCTTAATTTTGTGACTAAAATATTAATTCAAGACCGAAGCTGTCAAACAGATAGTTGGTTTTTTTTTTAGGTGTGAAGAAAAACATATGTACACCAAAAGAAAAAAAAATTCTGCTTGGTTGAATGGAGAGAAAGAAACGATTGCAAAATAAAATCAAGAAAGAATGAAAGGGAAAACACAAGTTACTCTAACAAATAAATTACTAACTGTAAGTTTATCTGTTGGCAAAAAAAAAGTAACATATTCTGACTATACCGTAGCTTGTTAACGCTTTTATCCAGTAAACATGCGTCATTTTTAATGTGGATAACATGGCTTACTACCCGAGTGGCAAACAAAAACCCAAAGGTATTATTTTAGTTGAGCCCAAATTAGTTTTTGTAGATAACTCACATGTGAAGTCGATGTTTTTGAGCTCTCCATGAAAACATGGATACATTGTACATGGTTTATTGCTCTGAAATTGGTATCTGATGCACACTACACGAAATTAAAGGGCCCTACAGATTTATGTAGAAATTGCCTTTATACACAGTTTTCTTACTCTTACTCATCCTTCTGGTATTTAGAAAATATAAATAATTCTGTTTTTTTTCTCACTGTCAGACAGTGAGAAAAAAGTTACATTTATTTTTATACAGTTTATGTTAATATCTGGTTTCTGCTACTGGAAAGGATCGTAAACTATCTTATAGATCAGAGCAATGCAGACAGTAACACAGAGTTTTCTTTTGTGAAACTGCAAGAAGGAACTCTTGTGAATAAAAAGAGGAATAGTGAAATTCTGACGTATTTTCCTCTAAGGGCTAACAGACTAAAACTATGAAACTCTAAAGGGAGTCGTTACTCATGAGAAAACTATTGCTCTATGTAAATCATTTGTTTTTTTGCCTGAAAATGTCATTTTTTTTATTTTGCTGACACCAAAGGTTTTACGAAATGAAATAAAACTGCAGTCAGATTAAAGATCGATATGCACATGAAACTAATTTAAAAGTCCTTAATGACGTGCTTAAACCTCAGTTTTTGCAGTTTCTCCTTTCACAAATCACTTAAAATGGGAGCCAATTAAAATGCTTTCCAGGAATTTCTTGAGGTCACTCAACAGTTCAATCCCTTTTCTCCTTTGGCCAGCTCATGTCATTTTGTAATCCGGAGTGGCGAAACAGAAGGAACAGTGCTGTTGTATCTGACGTCTTGGACATCTGTGTGGTGGCGCTTAAAGATCTGATTTGTGTCGTATGCACCGTGTGAATTTCCCTCCAAGTTATTTGCTTATTAAACCGTCTCAAAGCTCTTTATAGCTCTGTTGTCTGCTCACGTCTTTCTACCACACTTTTACCTTCTACTCAATTTTCTTCAATAATGCACTTTTGTGGCTTGGCTGCCTGGTGGAGGGAGTCAGTGACTGCCCACAGTGTCCAAGCAGCCATTTTCCTCCATGAGCATGGAGACAGTGATATCACCATCACAAAACATATCTATATTAAAAATTGTTGGTCTTGTGTAACATCTTGAGAAACCGGATTTGGGGTTTTCAAAAGCTGTAAGTCGCAGTTAACAAAAATGAACAGATATAAATTATAAAATCATATCAGTTTGGGAGCAATAAATCTATAGAATAAGTTTAGTTTCTCTTTTATTACAATTTACTTAAATATATTACCTTTATTATATGAAAATGTATTCATTAGTACATTGCTAACTGGGGATGTAGATACATTACACCGAGTATGCTGTACCAGCACAGAAACACATTGTAGAAAAAGCTAATTTCATAAACTACGTATCAGATTTTGTCAAATCTTCATGGATTTGACAAATTGTGCAGAGCAAAAAAATAAACGTGTACAATTCATTATTTAGAAAAAAAACACATAAATATTAAAAATCTACACTTAAAAAGTAAGTGTAACCATTTGATAACATTGTAGAGGCTGTAGAATATAAAACAAGACAACTTGTTAAGACAAATCACTCAACATCCTTCCTTTTCTTTCAGTTGTCCTGGGATTGGGTCGGGTTGAACCAGTAACGTTTTCCACCTACAACACAAAAAGCTTATATTGTTATGATGTAACCCCAACAAACACAAGCAAGTCAAAGTAAATAAAGGTTATTTCATACTATTTTTCGGTGAGTATGTGCTGCTCCAGGAGGTATGTTGCCCTTCGCCTCACCTCTCCATCGCTGTTGTACTGAATGGCTTCTAGAACTGAAAGCCCACCGTGGCTGACAAACTGCTCTGCTATCTGGAGGTAATAACAGGCTCATTTAACAAAGCCAAACACTGTTACAGCAGCTTAGCAAAAGCGAAATGTTTTGGCATTTTATTAGGCCCTGCATACCTGCGGACAGCTAACGATTATCATGAACAGGACCTCCAGACTCAGAGTCACCACGTTTTGGTCGGCCATTTTTAGAGTAGCAGTGAGGGCAGACAGCAGTCCAAGCTCCGCCAGCCGGACGCAGAACTCCTTTTTCTTATGGGCAACGTTTGCTAAAACCCTTAGAACCTAAATGTAACACAAACAACGTCTGTTATGTGTTGGACAAGAAGGAGAAGGTAAAATAAATATCAGCTGAAGGCTTTAGTTTTTGCTGACCATAGTATTAATGCCTTGAGAAAAAGGAAGAAGCTCCAACAGTCTCGGCACCAAGTTTAAAGTTAAGAGAGCAGAACAAGATTCTGTGGAGTGGGCTGGAACAGAGAGGCGAGAAACACACAGATTAAAATCGACCAGCAACTAAAGGATTTGATGCTTCTGATTTATTCCAAACATTTCTAGTAATTTCTTGATAAACTGTTAGCAACATTGCAAGTGATTAAATACATTCAGATGTGTAAAGGATGATAGGACACATTTCTTCTATTTCACAACAACCGCCGCCGCCTGGATATTTCCGGCTGCTTAGATCTTAGGAAATATGTCGTTTTTTTTGCTTAGTCTACTGTTCTCGCAAAGGCTTTACACATTTTGTCACATTACAACCTCAAGTTCCAATGTATTTCATATAGATTTTAACTAAATAACTAAGGAACAAAACATCACAATGACAGATGCATATCTTTTTTCCTTTTTGTTTATACAATTAAAAATCTGTAAAGTGTGGCATGCATGATAAGAATAAATAATTTTGTGTAAAATAATGCAATTGCAAAAAGTTGCTTTTGTGCAAAGCTTAGTAAGTTATATCGCAAATAATATATCTAATCACTTTTAAGGACAGCTGTGGACCTCGACCATGACTCCTGTCCCTCGTGATGAAAATTTCCTCACCGCATGATGTCGACACCCTCATGTTCCTACATTGGGGATGGTACATTCAGGATGATACAAGGGGTTAGTGTTATTTTTTGTGTCAAACTGAATACTGAACTCTGTGGCTTTTTAAATAACAGATTTCTTCTTCTTTCCACACTCTCGTAAAGGCCAGATTTGTGGTGTGCACAATTAATAGTTGTCATGTCAACAGACTCTCCCACGTGATCTGTGGCGCTCGGCAGCTCCTTTACACATCTGACTGCCTCTCTAACGTTCTCATTTTACGAGGATGACCATGTCTTGAAAGGATCACAGTTGGGCTATTCTCCTTCCATTTTTGGAGACGATTAAATAAACAATGCTCCCAGAGATGATAAAAGCTTAGAAAAAAAGTTAAATAGCCAACCCATGCTTTAAAGTTCTCCACAACTTTATCTGAGAGAGCTCGGAGACGGCTCATACCTGTGAGGTTGTTGAGGACCCAGGCTGTCTCTTTGGCAAGGGCTGGCAGAGTGTGGAGGAGGGCAACAACAAGTTCACACAGCGGCGCCACCAGATCAACACCACCCAGCTGAGAGTGGAGAGCTTCAGCAGGGCAGGACGACAGGAGGTTTCCAACGCACCTCAGCAGGGGACACACAAGCTACAAAGGATATTTTTGACTCATCAGTTATAACAGGACAAACTTGGATACATTTGAGTATTAGAAATAAAAACAAAAGTTCACCAATTACCAAAAAGGCTACTTTAAATCTGTTTCTTAACTGACATGCAAGAAAGAATATGATGCACTTTTTCAATTAAACTAACAGTGATGTCCAGTTTGTCTTGAGAAAGATTTCAAATATAAAAAAAAATTATAGTACAATAGGACAAAAGGAAAAAATTAACATGAAAAGGATCCAGTATAAAGTGACAAGTGACAGCATAAAAGCCTAAAAGTAAGAATTTACACACCAGCTCCAAGCCTTGGTCAGTGTTTCCGTCAGCCACAGCACCACCTAGCGACACTAACAAGGAACAGCACTGCCTCAAGGCCCCTTGCGCCAAAAGCTCTCTGTGATCCTCAGAGCTGCTAAATGCAAGTTTGAGAAAAGACAGAAAACAAATATTACCACAAGTAAAAACAAATGTGCAAAGATAAAAACACAAACAAAAAAAACAGTGTCTGAATATCAAAGCTTTCACCTGGATGTGAGGGAGTGCAGACACCATGCACACTCGATAGCTGGAGCCAGACCAAAATCAGGGTCAGGGGTCAGAACTGATAGCAGCTGTGAAGGTAAGCTGGAGGCCAGGACTGTCCTGCATGCACACAGTAAAACTAATCAGCTCTAACAGATGTGTTAAAGAGTAATGTTGTTCAGAACTTGTAATTTTCCAAGAGGAAAGTGATGCCTTGAGCGTACTGACGGGATAACTTTCTGCGCTGCGTCTTTGCTCTGCAGAAGCTGAAAGAGGGCGAAGCCTGCAGCTTCCACCACTGCCAGGTTATGTCTGTGGTTCTGAAATGTCAAATGAAAACAGACTTTTTTTTAATTTACACATTTTCCATCTCGAAATTTCACGTGTGGCTTTTTCCACAATTTGAATTTCAGAGATTTTACAGGCCTTTAAATATTTAAACATTTCTCTATCAAATTTGAAATAGCGTAATTCATCAGTTTGGCAAAGAAAACTGGTTTATTTATGGCAACATTAAAAATATATACTGCTCAAAAAAATAAAGGGAACATTTCACTTTAATTTTGTGTGTGGCTCCAAATCCAGGCCTCCATTGGTTAATAAATTTGATTTCCATTGATGATTTTTGTGTGATTTTGTTGTCAGCACATTCAACTTTGTACAGAACAAAGTATTCAATGAGAATATTTCATTCATTCAAATCTAGGATGTGTTATTTGAGTGTTCCCTTTATTTTTTTGAGCAGTGTATATAACACTTCTGTTTGTCTAGACTAAATTACCAAACTCTAAATGCTTATTCTTTAAAGCTCAAACTGCATTTTTTTTTACACTTGAAATCTGTTTGAAAAAACCCCACATTATTATTATTACTTTTAGAGGGTTTTGAAAACTTATTTTCTTCTTTATTAGATAAAAAAATACTGTTTTTAAATTAATTTGCAAATCATACAACTAAGAAGAAAAATGAATGAAGGATAATTTACAGAAAAAACAATATGTAAAGAAAAAAAATAATGGATATAACTCAAGTATGTCATCCCAGGAAGAATTTTCTTCTTTAAGCAAATTTTTAAGGAAAGTACATTTTGCCTCACTTACCCAGACTTGGAAAATTAAATGATAAAAGCAAGTTCCAGACTTTTCCAAACTCTCTAATTATTTCACTGATGCAAAATCTAACGAACAACTGAATAATTGTTGATACAAAGCAATATCTATCAATTTCAAAATAATGTATTTGTAAAGCTCTTTTGAGATTTTTTTGCACGTCATTTCTGGTTCAAACACAAACAGGTTTTTTCATATTGTTTTTTTGTTTTTTTTCCCCAAATGTGGTTTGATGCTCTTAAAGGTTTTTGCACAAATATATAAACAGAAATTACTCCAGATCCAGTTACTTTTCCATCACTATTTGTAGCTCACCTGTATGCAGCCGGCCAGTGCTGGGATGACTCCCTGGGCCAGAAGCCTCTCTTTTACCCTCTCGCTGTCCGGGCATATATTCCCCAGTGTGTACAGACACAGCTCCTGTGCAGACAGAATCGTGCAGAAACTCTAGACACTGTCTCTTTAATAACATGATGCTACTAACAAGGAACATGTGAGATGGACGAAGACCCACTGTGAACTTGGTGCTCTGGCCTGACAGGTATGTGAGCAGATAGGGAGTAGCGGGCAGACAGGCGGACGCGACGCTGGTGTGGGGGGAGTGAGAGAGCTCATGAAGACAGCGAACAGCCTGCAGACGGCAGCGAGCGTCAGAGCCGGTGAGGAGGCCGACCAGCAGGTGCATGCTGTTCTCCAGCCTGATGGGACACGTCCACACACACACACACACACACACACACACACACACACACACACACACACACACACACACACACACACACACACACACACGCACACACACACACACACACACACACACACACACACACAGTTTATCAGAGGTGAAATTGACTGAATTCACTTTTTATGGTGATGGATGTTAAAAACATACTTGATGAAGGTGAGTTGAGCTGATGGGTCACGCAGAGCTTTACTCAAGGGTCTTAAGAAGGCCTCTTTTTCCGTGCCGCCATGCTGAAGTATTTGGAACAAGGTGACCACATCCTGGGGAGAACGAAAATCTGTATATCCTTATATTGTCAAACTAGGGGCAAATTATCAATCAGAGCTAATGAAACTTACCTGTTCCCCAGGTGCAACCTCCATGGTGTCCTGTTCTTCATCTTCATTAAGAAGGAGCCTCTTGCTCACAAGCTGTCTGTCTCTGCGGGCTTGCCTCAGTGCTGAAGCAGAAAGGACAATAAGACCCCCACAATGCTTTAAAACTCAATTATTTGGGAGTAGCCTATCAGTTTTCAGATTCGTACCACATTTTACATGAATTAAAACAAAAGCTAAAAAACATTTAGCTTCACAACATTTTTAATAAAGTTCATGTTCGGACTTTGACTAAGCCACTGCAACACCTTCATTATTTTCTGTTCAGCACTTATCTTGTACCTTTGCTGCTGCGTTTAGGATTTTTGTCCAGTGTAGTGGCCAGTTTGTGACAATATTTATCTTTCACAGTATCATAGTAACTTCGACTATTGCAAGGTGCAAGAGATAACTAAGCCATACAGAGCCTGAAATTGAACTCTTAGGCTTTTTGTCATTTCTCAACATTGCTTTGATATTGGTGGGATGTTGTTTACTTGGAGTGGCAAAATTAGCAATTGTTCAAATGTTGCTACTTGTAAGCAACTTTTCCCACTGTGGAATTATGGACTCGTTTGAAAATTGCTTCAAACCCTCCTCAGGTCAATCAATCTTTAGTTATTAAGTACCACACAAGAAGGGAGCACATCGCTTTTGTTTTTATTGACGCAACAGTCGTCAATAAAAACAAAACAGTGAGATACACAAGACTGAAGATGCATGGAAACACCATGTTAAAGGGGTGTTGTCTTTTATGAAGAACTGTAGAAACGCATTTGTGTTAATGACATAATTATGATAACACGAGTCATCTTTAATGCTTCTGATGAATTTCCTTCCTGGCATTTTATAGCCTCCGGAGATCAGCAAACTTTCCAAACATCTCCATTAATAAGGTGGCTAAACCTGCAGACGGTCAGTTTGTTAGGTGTAGTGGCTTTCCTTCTTAAATCAAACTAAATAAGTTTGGGTATACTGAGTTTTCCGTACACCCACTGACAGCTGGGTTACCCACTACCAAAAGTCTTACCTCTTTCTTTTTCTCTCCTCTTCGTCCTGAGCTCCTCCAGGCTGTTAGCATGCCCACCAGCTTTGTGGCGAACTTTGTTTAATCTCCACATTTCAGAGGCAGCAAAACGCAGTTTACTATAAAACTACAAAAACAAACTTTCCGTCAGATGTTCAGTTCATATCGGTGTAACCAGGAACTGTAACCATGGCAGTCATGACATCCGGGACTCTTGCTTGCTGCTGTCGTTTCACCTCCCTTTACGGGCTGCATCGCCGCCTAGCGGACGCACATAATGCAACGCTTGAATTTTTAAAAATTTTTTTTAGCTGCTACAGCGACAAGTAGATACATTTGTTGACACCAATGGCAAATAAAAAAAAAGGGGAAAAAGACCAATCTTATGTAAAAGAGTAATTTTTATTGTATAAAAGTAATCTTTTAACACACAAGGGGAACATGTGATTTGAGAAAGCATGATCATTTTGTGGCTAAAAATCCGATGACATATTTTCAGTTCCCAGGGCCTTTGGCAGAGGAACAAGCACACAGTCACAAATTTATACAATATTCTTGACATACCAGAACCAAATACAGAATAATTTCCACATATACTGTAGAAAAATAAATGTTAAAACTATTTACCATGTGCATGTTCTACATGGGACACCAGAAGGAAGATGAGTACAGTCTAATACAAAACTATATTTATTTTGTATTAAAACATTTATGTGCAACGTACACCAAAACCTGCAACAAAATAGTCTTTTAAGATAAAGTTTTCAAAAATACCCTAAACACTAAACAGTTAAAATTTTTATGAATACAAACATGGTAAAAAAATAGTTGAGAGATGTTTTCTTGGCCACAAAATCCTAGTGGCGGAGGAGTGAATAAATATCAACAGATGAGCAAAAATGTACAGGGGCACTTTTTTTTTAAATTGCAGTCCTTGAACTAACATATGAAGTTAACTCTGATCAGAAATTTAATGTAGAAGTCTCCCAGGTGAAAGATCGGACACAAAACATGACATGTAGTAAAAACACACCTTCACGTGGTAAAAAGTACAAATGGTACCAAAATTAAAATGTCCATTTTATTTACAAGTTTTTTTATGCTGACTTTTTAACCCATGTAGTTCTGGTTAGAAATGATGCGTAGCTTCACTCTGAGCCTCGACTGGGTTAAGGAGTCGATTCTTCTCACAACTCTGTCCTCTTGTTTTTCTTTTTCTGTGGAAGATTAACATCAGGGGTTAGTTACAGTTACTGTACATGTATGATTGAACAGTAAAGAAACGGACCATTTTAGAGTTCATTAATCTGCTAATCTCGAGTGTTTTTAGTACCTTTTTGTGGACGTCAGCTGAGTTAGATTGTGTTGTGGAGGCATTTTGCGTAGAAATTTCAGCTTCCTCTGGAGCCTCGTCTGATTTTAATTTGTTTTTCTCTGAAAGAAAATGAAGATGAAGGTAAACAAACTGAAACTGCGCACTGCCATAATCGCATTCTGCTCGTGACTCACTTTTCTTTCTTTTCAGAGGACTTGTGATTTCCAGACTCCCCTCGTCTGTCTCCAATGTAGATTTATTGTTCGTATGATCATCGTCGTCTTTTGGCTTCTCTTCTTCGACTGAATCATTTTCATCAGACTTCTCATTCTTCTTTTTCGCTTTTTTTTCTTGAGCTACTTCCTCTGGGAATTCTTTGCAGCCAAGAGACTCTCTTTTCTTCTTCTTTGATTTCTTTTTCCCACTCATTTGCTCTGAGTTGTATTCGTCTTCAACATGTTCTTCTACTGCCACAGTTTCATGCTCTAAATTTTCCTCCACAAGGCTTTTGTCTTTCCTTTTCTTTGCTTTCTTTCCCTGATCGTTTTGCTCGCCTTTCTTGTCGCCTCCAGCTTCATCTGTACTCGTTATGATTTGCTCTGGATTTGCTTTCAAATCTTCTACCAGTTCTGAACTCCCTTCATTGTAAAGCACCTTTTTCTTCTTCTTCTTTTCTTTCTTTTTATGCATTTCAGCCGAATATTCCTCACTGCTGGTTTTCTCGTTTGTTACCATTTCCTTAGCATTCTCTATTTCTTCAATGTTTTGCTCACCGCTTTCTTCCTCCTCCACACTTATATGTTCTAAATTACCCCCCATATTGTTATTTTCTTTCTTTTTCTTTGGTTTTGTTTTTTTATCTGGTTGTTTGGAATTTTCTTCACCAACAACCATCATTTTCGTGTCTATTTGAGCTAAACCTTCCTCGCTGCTGGATTTGTCTTTTTCCCTCTTTTTTGCTTTCTTTTTCTGTAAGCTTAACTCAGAAATGTTCTCACTGTCACTGCCTCTCTCTTCCATCTGTCCTTCTTTAGTCGTTCTCCTTGCTCCCTCTGTCTTACCAGCATCCTCCTGCTCGGTGATTTCACTCCTCTTCTTTTGTGTCCTGTCTTTTCCATCACTATTTGTCTCATTTTCACTCCTCTCTGTCCGGTCTCCATTTTCCTCCTTTTCTTTCTTTTTCTTCTTCTTCTTTTTCTTGGTTTCATGTGCCATTTCATCTTTGGCATTCACAGGGACCGATGTTTCTTGTAATTGTGTTTGTTTTTCATCTTTCTCAGGAAGTTCGGATGAAACCTGCTTGTCCTCTTCACTTTTTACTCTTTTATTTGGACTCCGCTTGCTCGGGGAGGACACCGGCTCTGGATTTTCTTTCTTGCTCCTTTTTGCTGCGTTCTTCTTTGTCGGCGTTTGTGTCTCAACTTTCTCATTGCCCTGTTCATCCTGTCCAGTTGTCTCACCATTCTGCTGGACGGGAGCGTCGGCTTTGGACAGAGGTTTGGCTTGCGGCTTTCTGGCTCTCTTTTTCTTGGGTTGCGATTCAGAGGTCAGAGCGTTGATGGTCTCCATCTTGGCAATGTCGGCCTCTGCAGAGACACAGCAAACAGAAATTTGGCTGAATGATTCAAACACCAAGCGGGAGTTGAATTTACTTTTTCAGATTTTGTTGTGTTACAACTACAAACTTTAATATATTTTTTTGACATTTTATGACCCAAGATTGAGTCACGCACGCAATCATGTCTTCAAACGGCTCAGGCAAAGTCCACACCTATGCTCCGCGTCCAATCTGACTGCAGTTGAGTTATTTTGCAGAAAACAATCTGATAAACTCATTTCCAGATGCTCAAAGCTGGTAGTAACGCACCCAAATGAAATCTACAGTTGTAATCACCACAAGTTGTACTTCTACAATGTATTGACTCAGGAAGGCTGACCATAAATGCATGCCACACTTTTCAGATTCTTACTTGTAAACAATTTTATTCCTCCCATTTCACAAATTGGTTAAAATGAAGTTTGTGGATGTGACGTGACAAAGTGTAAAACATTTTACCAGGTAGGAATACTTTTGCACAGCGCACAGCAAGAATATTGGCATAGCCAAAACGTACTAAACTTCACAAACACTCTCCCACCTGTCAACTGGTCCAGTACTTTCTTCCACTTCTCTATGTCCAGACTGCTGTCAGAGTCTGATCCGTCACTGGCGGCTTTCTCCGTTGGGTTAGGCTTAGATTTCTTTGCTTTAACACTTTGACTTGGCTTTTCGTCGCTTTTTTTTCTTTTTGCTGGAACAGACTAAAAAAATAAAATAAATATTGATTGAAAATATTGAAGAGGTGACACAGGAGGAGATGAAAGGTTTACCTTCTTTGGTGAAGCTGGGATTTTAGCTGGTTTATCCGTCTTCTTCCTTGGTGAGGCAGCCTTGGCTTAAAACGACAAGCAGACAAAATACGTTCAAAAGGAGCCACATTAATTTCCAAAATATGAATGCCAGTAAGAGAGAAAAATAAAAGCTGCACCTTTAGAGGGAGTCTTTCCTTCTCCTGATTTCGAGCATTTTTCTGATTTCCGACGCCTTTTCTTTTTTGAATCCCTGTCAGGAGTAAAAACAACAGTTTGAGTTCATGTCAAAGCAGGGAAAAATCCCTAGAGATAGTCGTTCTGTTAATTTGATAAAAAAAAAAAAGGCTCACTTTAACCATGATTTGTAGATGTCTAATAAAGAGACTGATGGGTTTGAGTCCCCCTGTAGGAAATAAAAAAACAAAAAAAAAAACAAAGTTAAAACATCAAAATTTTAGTTGAGCACACTGTATTTCAAACTTGGTATCATTTAAATAAAAGCAGTTCTTCCAGTACTCTGTTTTCTTAATACATTACTTATATGTAATATTATAACCCCCCACAGGCTCAAATGCATCTATATTTTGACAAAATTAATCTTTAAAAATTGGCTTTACTGTATTTAATAGATTAAAAATTGAAACCAAGACTAGAAGATCTCAAATAACTAATAAATCTTTTTTTTTTTTTTTTAAATCTTATTGCTCACAACAGAACCCAATCATGACAGACATTGTGCCAACATATTTTGATTGTGGTCTTTTAAATGACACATTCTCAGTTTTGGTATGAGCTTTACCTTCACTGGCACATTTGTTACGTTTTTTGTTGTTGTTTATTTGCTTTTTAAGTTCATCAGATTGTCTTGGAAATAACTCAGAATTTCCATTCTTTCTGGGTAATGGATGAATATTTCTCAACATGACAAAGAGAAATTAACATTTCATTCAAGCGAGGCATGTGGTTGAAAGTCAGGAAATAGAAAAATAGCTGCTCATCTCAGATGTTCAATGTCAATGGTCAGAGTAATCATGAATTATAAATTCTGAACAAAAGAGCTGAACAAGAACACAAAGTTTCCTTAACGAGAAAGTTGATGACGGTAAAAAACTCTTCACAACTGCAGCGTTGTTATTTTAGTGTGTGATTATGCCATTCCAACAACAAATACATTTACAAATATATTTTCCTTGGGTACCAAAAATTAGGGTCAGGCGCTGTATGCCCATAACTTGATTGTAAATGCACACAGCTATTTAACAATAGTAGGAGGCAGCCCAGAAATGTACACAGTACAGATCTGATTGAAACCAGATTATATGAAGGAGTTTCTTTGCTCCCATGTCTTGCACAAGTGTAAGTACTTTTATCAGAAGAAAAATATTGAATAAAAGGTACTTTTAAAAACTTAAGTCTTCATGAAAATTTGTTTTTAAGAACGACTTTCAACTCGCTGTAATTTATCTTATTTCTTTTAAGCAACTTCATACTCCATAGCACCTGAATGACAAATAGTTTTAGGTTCTTAATACAAAAGTAAACACTTTTTTGGGATGAAACTGTTTAGCGAGAACCATTCTTTTAAAAAGAGCTTTTCATTTTGAATAAGTTAAATTTACAGGTTCACGGGTTTTTTTTTTTTATCTTAAAAAGTGATCATTTTCCTTCTTTCCACAGGAAGAAGCTGCAGTGGATCACATACACGGTCATGCAAATCACAGTAAATTTTCTTTGAACAGAATACCCCATGGACATTGCAGAACACCCAATAGGCTACATTTACACAACTGATAATATATAGGTTTTTGTGAACTGGTGTTGTTGAACTGGTAAGACATTATTACAATAACTGCTAAAGAAAATGCAAGAAAGCATTTTTTTTAATCCAAGTAACTATT
>NW_015112825.1:281548-311444 GCF_001443285.1 Poecilia latipinna
CAGCTATTTAACAATAGTAGGAGGCAGCCCAGAAATGTACACAGTACAGATCTGATTGAAACCAGATTATATGAAGGAGTTTCTTTGCTCCCATGTCTTGCACAAGTGTAAGTACTTTTATCAGAAGAAAAATATTGAATAAAAGGTACTTTTAAAAACTTAAGTCTTCATGAAAATTTGTTTTTAAGAACGACTTTCAACTCGCTGTAATTTATCTTATTTCTTTTAAGCAACTTCATACTCCATAGCACCTGAATGACAAATAGTTTTAGGTTCTTAATACAAAAGTAAACACTTTTTTGGGATGAAACTGTTTAGCGAGAACCATTCTTTTAAAAAGAGCTTTTCATTTTGAATAAGTTAAATTTACAGGTTCACGGGTTTTTTTTTTTTATCTTAAAAAGTGATCATTTTCCTTCTTTCCACAGGAAGAAGCTGCAGTGGATCACATACACGGTCATGCAAATCACAGTAAATTTTCTTTGAACAGAATACCCCATGGACATTGCAGAACACCCAATAGGCTACATTTACACAACTGATAATATATAGGTTTTTGTGAACTGGTGTTGTTGAACTGGTAAGACATTATTACAATAACTGCTAAAGAAAATGCAAGAAAGCATTTTTTTTAATCCAAGTAACTATTCTGAAATATCGGAGGGTTAAGTGACAAAACAAACTCACGGGTCAGTTTATGATTAGTGTTTCATAAGTCCGCAGCATTTTTGCAGAGTTTGGCGCATTTTTGCAAAAAAATAAAAATAAAAAAAATAACGTTAGTAATCTACGTAACAGTGTGTCTGTGTGCACTGTGTTGACCTGTGGGCTGTGCCTCTGAAGCTCCTCTGCAGCTGAAAGGAAACCATGCTCCTTCAAATGGCGGTAGATGAGCTGGTTCAGCTCCTGTTGTGATGCGATCACGGACATGATCAAAGCGAAAACGGACAAACAAACAGAAAGATACAAAATGAGGATTTTGTCGTTAAAACTAGCCACATGGTACACGGACTCGTTCAAACTGAAACCCGCATGTTGAACTCTGATGCAGGATGTATTTCCCGCTGCAGTGCATCATGGGAGATGTAGTTCATGGTGTCGGCGCTTCCTCCTTTCAGTTTCTATTATTTCACGGATTATTCAACCACATTTTTAAAGGAAACCAAATTGCTTTAAGTTTAGATCAGAATTAATGTGTTTTAAATTTATTTCAAATTCAGATAAAAACTGAATTATCTGAATAATTCAGAAAACTCTAACACAAGTTGTTATTTTTTTAATCAATTTTAAACAATCTTCAATCCGTGTTTATGAAGCACCAGAACACTGCTGTTTGGTCTGTGCCTGCATGGCTGTGTGTTTTACTGCTGGCCTTTGTCCTCTCCAGGGTGTATCCTGATTTTCGGCCAATGACTGCTCAAAACATAGTTCCCAGCCTCACCACGATTCTGCAAGGATAGCTGGTAGACAATGGAGGGATGCTCTTACATCTGAGGGAAAGTTTGGGACAGAGTGAGAAATTCAATAGAAGGGTACCACCACAGAACATCCAAATTATGGGCCTGGAGAAGGAGCCAGCTTGGTCAAACCCTAAACATTTACTATTCATAACTCCTTTGACTGCTGATCTGGGTCTCGTCAGCTTTCTCTCTTGGCTGAAAAAGTAATCAACTTTGGTTAAAAAAAAACATTGGTACTTTGATTCTGGAAAATTGTAAACATAAAAATCAATCTTTCTGAAAGAGAGCATTGCAGTAACAAGGCAAAAATAATTTCAAAAAGGTGCATCAGAGTTTATAAAAGAATTGTATCAACATATTTATGATGTGTGTGTTGTCTGCACATTTGAAGTCAGAGGAGTTTGTTGCCACATCCAGTTAGCTGGCTAATAGGAAAACAAAAAAATAATTTACTTTTCATAACCAATTACTCACTTTTCAGAGGAGAGTACATTGCAAAATTAACAATAAAAACATTTTGAAGCTAATGTCAAGCTCTCAGGGGAGACTGAGGTCAAGTCCACAGACTGATTAATGCCACCTGGAGTAGTTTTCAAGTCTTGGAAAAAAAAGAGAAAAGTGAAGCACATGCATGAGTTTGTTCAAGAACAGATTACAATATCATCTCACAAGCTAAAAATAAGCTTACTCTTATTATTCTATAGGTACATTTTCAGCTTTGCTCACCTTTTCTGCTCTTGCTAAAAAGAAAAACAATCTCCTACTCCTGAGCCAGACAATCAACAAACCACCCAATCAAACAATCCAATCAGAGAGCTGCCGGGAAAGCTGGTCTCCTCTCTCTCAGGTGTGTTTGGATAAACATCTGACCCCTACTTCTCTGATTAGTTTGGGGAGAAAATAAAGCCAGCTGGAAGGAGAACATGCCAGGCTGGGAGAGGTGGTTGTGAGACCTGAGGTCAAATTAAAGGGGAGAACACAGAAAGCTGCAAACTGAAAGAGCCCCATTCATCAGAAATGCAGGAAAGGCAAACAGACTGGATTCCAAATTCAATGTCGGTGCTCATTGGGTCTCACCAAGATTGATTTCAACACCTTCCCCAAACCTTTTTTTTTTTTTTTTTACCTCACTATCGAATACAATTATAATCAGCTCAGCCAGACAAAATGGATGAATTGGTTCCTATTTTTAGTGTCAAAAGTTTAGACTGAGGAACAACTATTTATACAATTTGCTGTGTCACGTTTTTATAGCTCAATTTTATTCAAGCGTCGATGCAAAACAGGTAGTAAGTCTAATGAAGCAGAAACGACAAAAAAGAAATTGAAATTTCCCCTTTGCTTTAACAGCAAGAGGTCCCAAAACAAGAGATACATTTATACAGGTTAGCCCAGGACATAAATCTGCATTCCAGGTGTTTAGCATCGCTCATCTGTGGTCTCTTTGCAGGTAATTAGCTGCTACTTCCACCAGTGAAATCTGCTTACCGCAGCCTGCCGTTCCTGCCAGCTGAGTAAATTTAGAAAACAGGTTTAAGTAAAACACTTGCACGGATGTGTGAACACCCGAACACACAAACTCATGCACAGTTTGATTTCACTGTGGGATCCTTGCAATATTTAATCCAGACGACTGGAAAGAAGGTCGTAATGAAGTATTGCCGCTGGCCTCGCTGGCCAGGTGCTGCTTCAGCTCCATGAGAGCCAAGTTAAACATATGCCTGGAGAGCTCGAGGGTCTGGATCTGAGAGGGCATCACCGCTGAGCTCCAACCCGGAAGCAGCTGATGAGTGGATGTTGAAATTCCTAGAAAGGGTAAACTCATTATGATCTTTCAACTCTGATTATAAGATAAGCATGAGTGTTTGTTTCTGAACCACTAATTTTCTGGCATTAAAGGATGTCTTTATATAGTAAATCACACACTATTATCTCATAGCCATGCAAACTTTACAAGGCTTTTCACTAATTAAACTCCAAGAATACATTATATTATTTTGTGTACTTTATCCAGATGTTAGGGGGGATACACTATTCTCAGCTACAGAGACAATTGGCACTTGCCAGAAAGTCCAACATCTAGTTCACTGTGCTGTCAGGATGCTAGAAGCCTCCATGACCAGTTTTCATCTGGACTTGTCATTGGTTTTTAAGAAATGTACATTTTTCTCATTTCAATTTATCCTTTTTTTTTTTTTTTTTTTCAGTTTTTTTTCATGACTGCCTTTTGTCATTTTGCCACATTGCAAATTTACAGTTTTCAAGATATACTTGAAAACTGTATATCAGTGAATATATAAGTGAAATTCTTAATAAGGTTTACTTGAGCTGGAACTTGGGTCAGGGGGAAATGTCTCTACCATGCCTCAGGTTTGTCGGTTTCTCACCCCATTCATGGGAGGAGAGCTGTGCCCTTCATGCAGTTGGGGTACTCCAACCTCTGTTCCTCTATCTCTGCTGCAGATCTGGCATCACCTGCTTTTCCTCTGCTCCAAAACATGCATTCTCACCTGCTTGGAGGGGCTTGATTTTGAGTTAAGATGCGGCGCCATATGCACGGTGATTCCTTGTTTGGGCCGAAACGCAAGAACTCACACCTCTTGCAGTGGTATCTACAACAAAGTGCTATCTTTCTTTCTTCTTTAAAAAAGACATTACATTTTTTATTAGATTTTTCTGTAGTACGCTTGACAAAAAGAAGAAATAACTGCCAACAATTGAAAAAAAGACTATATACTATTCATAACATGGAGATAACAAGTTGAACAGAAATGAGGGAAAGCTTTTGATTCTATGCTGAGAAATAAAAATGAAAGAAGAAGCACTTCCAACCAGACTCACTCAGATTAGCAGAGAGAGGGAGTAATGTCCAGGCTTACGGGCAGGGCTCTCTTGATTAGAAAGGGGTTAGTGTTCACAGTGTAGGGGAGCAGCCGCATTCAGTAACACTAATGATTCCTTCTGCCAAAACCAACATCTAGCGAAGACTAACACAGAGCAGCAGCAGCAGCAGCAGCAGCAGGAGCTGCAGGCAGATATAAAGATTATATTAGAAATATGTTGACTTTATGAAGTACGTCTAAGTTCACTTGAGTCTGTAGAGGAAGGGTTTTGAACTAAACTGGGAGAAACTATAAAGATTTTGAAGGAGCTTCCTTCACCTTTAATGTGAAATATATCTTTTACAATTTGACTCTAAACTAGTCAAAGCTGTTTAGAGCAAAATGTATATTTAATTCTCTAGCTACTTGAAAATACATTGCTTATAGTAAGTATCTGTACATGTGAACTAACAGGCTTTCTATTAACAAACTGTAAAAAAAAAAACCTGACATGTAATGGATCAAAAGTGAAAAATCAGTCAGTTTGATCTGACTTTGCACACTGGTCTCATTAGTGACACCAATGAGGCCACCTGACATGACAGCTGACTTCCGTTGAGTCACGCCATTTCCGTACGTATGCAACTGAGGTTTTCAAGAATATCTGTCACTTCCAACATTTTAGTCTTGCATCAGACAAACAAATATTTATTGAAATAAGTGACAAAAACCCCACAAATATTTTATATATTTAGCGTTTGTTTTTTCAGTCTCCCAGCAGGTGTCAGAATAAGGTTGTTTTTTTTTCTAAGAATACTTTTATTACAACATTCTTGGTAAATGCGTGGGTTCTTGGTAGGCAAAGGCTATTTTGGAGATATGTTGATGTGCAGCAGGACAAGAAAATACTGGATGCGAGTACATGCTTGAGGTCAGTATTTTTGCTTTTGTGGTGTTAGAGATGAGTGAGGTTATTGCCCACATACCAAAAACAGACACAGCTGCTAAAGACTGAGAGATCATTTCTTACTTCAAAACTTTCCACATCACATTTTCAGGTAAAACATCTAGAAGGTATGAAAAGTAGATACATCCCAACCAGATTCTCCATTGTTTTCAAAATGGATAGGAAACGAACCTTTTTGACACAAATGCACATGTTTGAGTCACATCTTCCAAAACAAGAAGCACTTCCATATATGTACAATGTTAGTGTGTGAATGTGTGAAAAGCTCTTTGGAGTCCTATGAAGTTGATAAATAGTTATACAAGTACAAGTCATTTACCATTTTATGAACGATATACAGTCCGAAGCAACACGTGTATCTCACAGTAATCACAGATTACTTTCTCATAATTAATAAATAAATACATAAATAAATAAATACATAAATAAATAGTATGTCAGATTGATGTGTGGCTGCTTACTGCTTAACACCGAAACTGCTGCAAAGATGGATTATGTAAGAACCATAATGTTTAGCTGACAAAATGCAAATGCTGTCTTTGCCTTGATTTTTGCAACTGTGTTCAGAAAGTCTCAGTGTAGAAAAAAAAAGCATAAGTAAACATAATGGTATAAAACTTAAAGTGCACAACTATGATTTTTTTTTTGCTCTTTTCAGGTTTGACATGCCTCAGACTTGGACACTCCACACCAAAGATGCCGCTGCAACTGCTAAAAAACATGTCCAACCGCAGCTGTGCTCTCTTTGGGACATGGGCCCATACCTCCTCTGGTTTCCAAACAACCTCCATACCCACAAGTCCTAATATCAACATTTGCAGGGGATGATGTTTTACCTTCCAGTGTGTTTACCAAATGCTATCTTCAACAGATCAATCATTATGTGGGTGTAAGCTATGTATAAGCTCAGTAACCCTGAGGTGCAAGAAAGGTTTTATATGTGGTAGAACGTATCAAAACAGAAATGTGCAAAAATACAGGTCTTATGCAAACTTTAAATATGCATTGAACTTAAGATATGATGCTCTGTATCATGCTACATGTCAGAATATTTGAGGTTGAGGTTTTACAAAACCTCTGAATTTTCAATGCATTTTAGTGTATTGCACTTATCTTTATATGATCTATTACCCAATACTGTGTGTACTCTGAGAAATAAGCCTTTTCACATCAGTTACATTTTTGATTTTTTGTAACATAACAGTAATAAGACAAAGTGAGCCATGAACGTCTCACAGTGTAGCTATATTCACTTTCTCGAGTCCATTGGAAAGTCATTTTTAAGTGTAATGTGATCATAAGTCACATCCACCAAAAACTCATCAAAAATTTGTTTTGCTCAAGCTTTTGAAGGCGAATGTTAGAAAACAACACCATAATGTTTATCTTAACAGTTGCTTCACTAATTACTTTTTAACTTTCACATTCAACTGCAACAACAGCCTGTGGTGTTGTTTCAGAAATCCTTTCAAGATGCTCCACAGGGTCATCTAAATTTAAGATATGTAGTTTTAACTCACTTCAAGTACTCAAAGCTTTTCCTGTCATAGTTCAAACACGGTCACAGCTGAACCTACATAAAGGTAGAAAGTTTGAAACAATCACAACAGGATGTGCTTCCTTTTACTTTAGTTTGTTTGAGATACAGGATGTTTTATCTCAGTAGAAGTTTAATCGTCTGAGTACCAGCAAGTAAGCTCTAAAAAACATATTTTTAAAGCTTTGATCTTGGCAAAAATAGTTAAACAAAGATGAATAAAAGCAGCTGCGTTTATTAATCTAATGTCCAAATTGCAAAGTGTAGTTACAATAAATCCAACACTAATTCTTCAGTGTTGGATTTACATGTAATCCATATAGATTTACTTCTATGTTTTCTGTATTTAAAGCAATGTGTGCATTCATGTTTGCTATTATTTTCACATTCTGATGTTTTTTCTAGTTTCAGGTGATTTGACAGGACCTGCTGTGTGTGATGATCTTGTGAGTAATGACTTTCCTCAGTTCCTTTCTAGGTTTGACCACTGGCTCATGTCATGCATGTTTGTCTGCTATGTGCCAAATGTCTCATGACAAATGTATTATAAATTCAAGAACACATTAAAATAGATTAGTCTCTCAAAGTCTAGTGTGTGAAACATATCAAAATGAACACAATAAAAAGAGTATATAAAACCTAAAAAGTTTTACTGGAACAAATTCCCTGCTTCCCAGTCAAAATCAATGTGCAGCACTATGAAGGGCTACACAGAGGAGATGTTGTGGCGCAATAACTCAACTCATGAGCTGCAGCTGAAGCGCCGCAGTCCCGCTGCGCTCTGTGGACCCTCGGGGTGATTCTTTTACGCCATGCTCAGAGACGTTATCAGAGGCCGGGGAGTCTGCTCTGTCTCTCCGCTCAGGTCTGCCAGCCCCGTAAAACGGCAGGAATAGTAGGAACGTGTTTGTGACTGCCGTGGAGCAAAGTGGGGAACAGTGTATGGGATTGTGGCTTTGGGGCCCCAACAGCCACCCGGAGAACCAACTTTCCCCTAGCAGGTATTTTGTGAGTGGAGGTCTTTTTCTGTAGATTCTCTGTCTGACACGGATACACCCAAGAAGGAAACATTTCTAATGCAATTTGTGAAGATTGGACCGGATTTTTTTTAGCATGACCTTGAAGGAGCGTAGGTGGAACAAAATGTTTAAAGTCTTAACTTCTAAAGGCAATAAAACATCTTTTACATGGAAAAGAGCAAAAATGTTGAAATGTCCACGTTGCTTAATTGTGTATAACTCCAAACATATGATGTAAAGTCTGAATGAACACCTGGATACAGCAGCAATACCTCTATGTGTGTTGTGTGATTTTTTTTGAGGCAGGGGGGCCTCATATTTTCTCAGTGGGCCAGCCAGGCAAATGGGCGGGGTTGATTGGTCCTCTAGGAAAAGTGAAATGCTTTCATTTATGCTGGCACAGTTTGGAGAGCCAGTGAGGATGAAGGTGTATTTTTGTCTTTAGGACCGTTATGAATTGCTCAACCCCAACTCAAGTGTAACAAGAGACGATTTCAGCATCTAATGAGAGGATATTTTCTTACAGCAAAAATGATTTACTGACGACATACAAAATATCAGCAAGCTTTCTTTAATTTAAACCATGGCGACAACAACCCTGACTGGTTTCTCAGTGATGAGCCTGCTGAGCCTTGGCTACCTGAGCTGGGATCTGATGAGCCCCAATCAGGTGGAAAACGAGCCTGACCAAACTTTCAGTGACCGGTCTCCGGTCCAGCAACCTCCTCATATAATCTTTATCATGACAGATGACCAGGGCTTCAACGACATTGGCTATCACAGCTCTGACATTAGGACACCCGTACTGGACAAACTGGCTGCAGATGGTGTGAAGCTGGAGAATTATTATGTTCAGCCCATCTGCACACCCTCCCGAAGTCAACTCATCACCGGCAGGTAGTGTTTTATCTATTAGTTCTTTAATTTTTATTCACCTGAAGCAAACAGAGATATTTATCTTATATGTAAACATCTGGCACATGTTTCTATTTACTTTCAGATGTCATTCTAAAAAATAAAATGGTTCAAATTGATATTTAGTTATGTCCACTGAGCAAAGAGATCTTCTCACAACAATAAATTATTGATATCTGTGCAGTAGTTGATTAATCTTTCAAAAAAACTATTAAGTTTTCTTTTCTTAAAATGCTAAAATAGCAGCTGTGTTTGTAATATACCCTAAATGTACCATTTCTGAGGAGCTTTTCATATGGTCTTTCTCTGCTAAGGGAAGCAATGATTATGTCAATATATCAGCACAGATATGTTTCCATTCTGCTATTTATAGTAGGGTAAATATTTGTTTCATTGTTTTAGTGTAGATTTAACACTGCATCTTAAGGATTTTGTCAGTTGTTTAGGGTTGTAAACAGATCCAATTGGTTTGATCTTTGTAAAAATATGCAAAATGCAAAAAAAAAAAAAACAAAAACAAGGAAAAGCAGGAACCTTTTCATACGTTTTCTTGAAGTGAAAAGATAAAATGAGTCCAGTAGCTTTGTGAAGTGACAGTGCAATGCCTAATTGCTTCTGTATCATTTGTGATTCAGGGTTAAACCTATCAGAATGTTTCATGAGAATGTGGAGCGTCATGTATTTACCTCTTTCAGGCCCTCAAAAGAAAACCATGTCAAAAATGAAAGTTAATTATTTTTTTGTTTTTGATTACTTAATGTTCACTCCCTCAGTTGCTGTGGTGCAAACAAAGCATCTACTGCACCTACCGGAAAGCAAAACGTGCAGAGCATGTTTCTTACACCTTATCTTTCGTACACCTTATCTGTATGTGAGCTGCCAGTTCTTATAACTCTCTCCCTAAGAACTTCTTGGCCTGAACTTTGTTACCTTTTTCATCTCGATGTACCAACGTAAAATGGTCGAGGTTGGAATCTGGGAGCTCTGAACTCCATTTTCTATCTCCTTGTGTCTCTATCAGTATGCAGTGTTTTGAGTCTCTTTGACATTGATAACAAACTTCTTCCTTTCTGATTACCTTCTTATTGTCTATCTCTACAGGTACCAAATTCATACTGGCCTTCAGCACTCCATCATCCGTCCACGCCAGCCCAACTGCCTGCCCTTCGACCAGGTCACCCTCCCTCAGAGACTGCAGCAGCTCGGCTACTCAACCCACATGGTTGGCAAGTGGCACCTGGGCTTCTACAAGAAGGAGTGCTTGCCCACTCGACGAGGCTTTGACACATATTTGGGCTCTCTGACGGGCAGCATGAACTACTACACGTATGAGTCCTGTGACGGCCCCAGTCTTTGTGGTTTTGATCTCCATGAGGGCGAGTTGGTTGCCTGGAGACACAGGGGTAAATACTCCACGCATCTGTACACTCAGAGAGTTCGCAAGATCCTAGCGGCCCATGATCCTCTGTCCCAACCACTCTTCATCTTCCTGTCCTTCCAAGCTGTTCACACACCTCTGCAGTGTCCTCAGGAGTACATCCACCCGTATAAGGAGCTGCAGAACGTTGCACGTAGGAAGTACGCCGCAATGGTCTCCATTGTAGATGAAGCTGTTCGCAACATAACGTATGCTCTCCGCAAGTATGGATACTATCAAAACAGCGTCCTGATTTTCTCCACTGATAATGGTGGCCAGCCTTTGTCTGGGGGCAGCAATTGGCCACTTCGAGGACGTAAAGGCACTTACTGGGAGGGTGGTGTCCGAGGTTTAGGGTTTGTCCATAGCCCTCTCCTGAGGAAGAAAAGGAGGGTTAGTAAAGCACTGGTACATATTACTGACTGGTATCCCACACTGGTCGGGTTGGCAGGTGGCAATGAGTCCCTTACTGAGGGGGTTGATGGGCACAATGTCTGGGCAGCCATCAGTGAAGGAAAAGAGTCTCCCAGATTTGAGATACTCCACAATATCGACCCTTTATACAACTATGCACGCACCGGCTCCCTGCAGAAAGGATTTGGGATTTGGAATACCGCGGTTCAGGCCTCCATACGAGCAGGAGACTGGAAACTTCTGACCGGAGACCCTGGCTATGGAGATTGGATCCCACCTCCTATTCTTCCAGGTTTTCCCAGGGAATATTGGAGCCTGGAGAGACACATTAAACCTCGCAAATCTGTGTGGCTCTTTAATGTTTCCGGAGATCCCTATGAACGTTTTGACCTGTCTGAACAGAGGCCAGATGTTGTGAAGGAGCTCTTAGCCAGACTGGTGTACTACAACAGGACGGCGGTACCCGTAAGGTACCCTTCAGAGGACCCAGAGGCAGACCCCCAACTAAACGGTGGAGCCTGGGGTCCCTGGATGGGAGATGAAGAGGAGGAGAACTGGGCTACTGTTTACAAGAAAGAAAACACGGAATGGAAAAGGAAGTTTAAGATGCTCAAAAGCAGGTCATTTTTTAGAAGACTCAACACAAGGATGATGTCTAACAAAATATAGAAGCAAAAAACTGAAATAAAAACTGAAAATATAACTGAAATTATAAAAGATAGAATAAAGTAGGTCGAGATCAAGACATTTTAAATGTGGATTCACAATAAGAGAGAAGATACTGCTGCAGTGGACCAGATCCTCTGATCCAGTTAAATACATTTGGGTTTAAACATAAACCTAAAATATGCACTTAATCATAAGAGACTAAGACTTTGAACTGAGGTATGACATTTTTATAAAAAAATGTTTAATGCATATTTATTAAAACTGTCACCATGTGCTGACAGAATGAAAGAAACAAGGTCTTCCACCTCCTCCTAGGGCTATTATTTCCACTCTTATTCAGAAACAACCAATCAGGGCAAGTAGAAGTGTCTTAGTGCTGTCAGTCAACCTGTAAGCGCTACTTATTAATGTGCTAATGGCGTCAACGTCATCGGTGGCCATGCTAAGGGCATGAGCATTTGTGGCATGCTCTGCTGATGGGGAGGAGCTGTCACATAGCAGAGAGACAGGGGGAGACTGTGAGCAGCACATACACAAGCATGATTTTCAGTGCTAAGACTCTCTTCCTGGCTGTGATTGGTTGTTTCTGACTGAGTGGTGTATTTCTGTAGTTATCACTGGAAGCTTTGGGAGAAGGCAGAGGAGCTTGATTTTTTTTCACATATTATCTTTCTCATATGATGACATACGACATAACAAATATGTGAAAAACTTTTTTTTTAAAATAATATGTACATTCCCCAGCTTCAAGTCAGTGTTTCAGTGAGCCAAAATGTAAAGAAGGAACTATGTGCAATATGATTTTTATTATATGTAAGAGAGTTCTGCTACAGTCTCCACATAGTGCCAGTTATCTTTTTTAAAACAACCTGAACAGCTCTTTGTCCATATTGTGCCTAAATGACAATGTGGACATTTAGGCACATTGTAACATCTTATTATGTGGATGTTACCAATGGAAACAGTTTCTGTATGTAATCATCAGAAACATTAAATTCTCATTTGAGAAAACAATTGTTTAAATTGGCTTAGACATTGGAAGGAAACCTTTCATTTCAATATCAGTATTTTTAATATTAAAACCTTATTCCAGTCAAAAAAGGTTTTTTTTTTTTTTTTTTTTTTTTTTTTTTTAAGAAAAGACAGCAAACATATTGGCCAGCGATGGGTTTGAGGAGTTTTGTTGTACCAATTTGCTTTTTATATCTTTTTAAAAATATTTAACCACTTATTCAATTTTCCTGAACCTCAAATGGCTGCGAACTGAAAAGCTTATAAGTTTATGAATCAGCCGTTTTTTTCCCTTAGTGGCAGATTTGAGGTATACAAAAAAGTACTATTTTTGAGGTAATGGTAAATTTTAACCAGTTCTTCTTATTTTAGTAACACAATACATCTAAGTGGCAAAAATGTTAAAGATATGGGAAACTAAACTTTTTCAATTAAATAATGCTTAGTTTATTTGTTATTTTAACTCAATATGACCTCTAACCTAGCTGAATAATAATAATAATAATAATAATAATAATAATAATAATAATAATTCCCCACCATATATAATACAGAGAGATGTTCATTATTCAGCAGTCTGATGACTTGAATTTTAGGATTTAGTTCCTGCTTTCCTTCATTTTAATGTTCATTGACGTGAACTCAATGAAAGTAAAGCTTATTAGACACATGTTTCAGGTGTTGCGAAAAAAAAATGTATTAGTGGCTTTTGTTTTAAGTTTTGTCAGAGAGTCTTCTCTCTCTTTCTGGTGTGCTCCTGCAGGAGAACTGACTTCTGCCAGTTTTAGATTTAAAATAAATAGTTTTTTAATGTGCTCTGTGTCTGGCTCAATTTTTGGTTCCTTTGTCTGGTTCCTTACAGTTTCACTGTGAAATACCACTTTGAAATAAGAAAATATCTACATCTTTGAGTGATTTTTGTGTTTTTCTGTGCATGAGTGGTGGGAGGGTTCACTGCTTACCTATATGAATACAGGATTAAGGCAGAGCAACCTGCTGAAGTTCATATGTGGGGCAGATGTGTTTTATTAATGGTTGCCATTTGGAATCTCTAAATAGCCACTTTAGAAAACTCCTGGACGTACTCAGAAAGAACCCACTCCAAAATAGTAATTTTTGTGCTAACGTAAACAAATTAGAACTCGTAGTGGGTAAGATTGCATCTACTGCCTCAGCTGAAGCGTTCAGACCCTAATATGAGTTCATATCTGTAGCCATTCATGTACAGTTAAACACAAGCAAAGAAAATCTACATGAGAAAAATAAAATTAGATTTCTGCATTAACTACAAAATAGTTACAGTTGCGAGAAGTTTGATTGCTCAGATTCAACATTCGGAGAGACCAAGCTTCTGCTTATTCTCCACAGGGCTGAAAATGTTGAACAGGCCATGTTTTTTGCTGCAGCTTCCTATATTGAAGTTACAGCACGTGATGAAGCACAGCAGACTAACCTCAAACCTGCAAGAGTGCTTCCACTGATCTCCATATACTGGAGTCTCACTTCCATTATTTTTTAGGATTTAATGCACATGAAATGAAAATCCTAGTTGGTTTGGCATTTAGTGGCTGAAACATTTTGTGAACTCATGGTCACGCTATGTTTGGATTGATTTATATACAGTAGAGATCTCCTGACAACAGCTTAAAGCCAAGCAGAATTGAAAACAAAGTTACTTCCTTTGTTGGACATATAAAAATGCTCCTGGGTATCTGTTTGTACCTGTCTGTCCTTCAGCACTAGCAAACAGCACCGGGTCATCTCATATGTGCTGCTGTGTTTATCTTGATTTTTCTATTTCTTTGTATTTCTGACTAGCAGTATGGAAAAAACTTGTCTTCTTCTGATGTTAGTTGGAGGAACTTATGGTAAGATCATCATTATCACACTGACGAATTAACTTTGAGAATGAGTCATTTTTGTCTTTATCTGTGTATTTTTTTCAGCACTAGCCACAGTTTCTAAGACAAACTGTGATGCCACCCAGATCATAGCCCCCTGCAGTCCTGTTTCTGGAGGAACTGTGTACATCAAACTGATGAACAACGTCACCGGCTACGTACTGGTGCTTCTCAAGGATGAAAACCTGGTGTTTACTGTGATGGAGGGGAAGGTAGAAATACAACAGGAATACAGAGCGAGGACAGAATTTTTCATCCACACGGGGACGATGAAGATCGCTGACGTGGAGGAGGACGATGCAGGCCAGTACACTCTAAATGTCTACACTCCGATGAAAACCCTTGTGAAAACTTTTAGTTTCACACTTCAGATAAAAGGTGAATATAACAACACTCTTCTTTCTTTTCTTTTCTTTTTTTCCCCCATCATATTCAGTTTCTTATGTCCTGTTTCCTTGTTGCTGAAGTTCAAAATGTAATTATTATGTGCAAGTAAGAGGAGAGATGATGCAATGACAACCTTTGAACCTGCAACTCTTTGATGAAAGCTTGAAAACATTACTTGCCACTAATGGTGGATACTTTACGGCATCTAATTACCTAATTTGTGTTCTCTTCAGAAAACAAAGTTTCCTTTGGGACCACCATGACTGCTTCAGGGTTTGTTCTACTTGTGATTATAGTTTGCATTGTGGTTTGGATGTGTAAGCCCTGCAAAAGGACAGGTAATTCTTTCACTATCTGCTTCTGATTAAAAAAAACCCCTCATAAATAAGGATTTAGTTAGTTTTCTATTATTAAATGTAGAATGATGTGTTAAGTCTTATGTCTTAGTAATTAGTTGTTGTGTGTGTTTTTTTTATTTATTTATCCAGGTTATGTCATTGTTACCTGAAAGTAAAGATCTTCACAGAGAGTTTGGACTGGCAAACTGAATTTGGAAAAACCCTTTGCAGTGGATTCAGACAAATTAGTAGCAAACACATTTTTTTTCCTTTTAGGTAAGCTAATTTCAAATTTTTACTATCATAATTTTATTATTATCTAGTGTTTTTCTTTTACCTTAATATCAATTTGATTTTACATCAGTAATAAAAATGCTTTTTTTGTGTGTGTAAAACTTTGTACATAAGCTGCTTCTTCTGAAACAAAGATATTTTGCATATCATAATGTTTTTGCTATTAAGTAGATTTTAAATTTACTTGTTATACAGCTTACTGTCTGAGATAAAAGAGGTTTTTGTAAACAGTTTGTAAAGTTATATGTTTGGCTGCACTTCTGAATACGAATAAATAAAATCATAAAACAATCTCCAGTGAATTGAATAAAACATAACATTGTACTTGTTGATCCATAACAGAAAAGGAGTTGTCTTATTTTCTATTGTTAAAAATATGGACCTCTGTCAGGAATATGCTTAAGATTTTTCTTTTTTTGAAAACTAAGCAAAATAGCAACATTAAAAGTTGATTTCATGAATTTAGATAACTTAGTGAACAAAAATAAAGCTGTTTGAGTTGCAAAAATAACTTTCTTTGTTTTAAACAATGAGATCTGTTGGCTGTAATTTTTTCTTAGAAATAAATGCATTTGTCAATTTTTTTTGTCAATTGTTTTAATGTTTCTAAAGCAAAATCTAAAGTAATTCAGTCTAATACGTTTGCACAGCCTTGCAGATGACAGTAGGAGCTTATTTGATGCCACAAGATGATGAGATGGCAAACGAGCAAGATCAAAATAATAGATTAAAAAAACAGAACCAATCATAGCGATGATGAATAAAAAAGGTAGACTGAATCAAGGTAATATATGTTGAACTCATATATTACCTCAGACATGTCAAGCAGGAAGTGAATTTTACTGGTACAAAGAAAAACAGGCATACATTTCCCAGCGGTGGTCCTTATGTGTTGCATTCAGGTAAAACTAGTACATTGGAATGTCTATACATCAAAACAGCTCTAGAGTAAAAGGCTTTATTTGCACGTCAAACAGTATCACACAACACTGACCAGTGGTTTTGCTGCCATAAAATCAGATCTAAATCAAATCTTTGTATCCACTGTTTATGCTTATCTTTAATTAATGGACAAAATAAAAACAAACCTCCAGTCGGTTCCACTTTTACCGTTCTTTGAAATTCTTGAGCTGATGAAACCAAATTATGGTCCGAATATTTTCACCTGTTGTGTGAATATTTTCACTTGTTGTAGTTTACGGCCTGAACTTGGATTCATTGAAAGGAGAACAGAGACCGTAGACTTCATTTCCTTCCTTCATATGCCTGCCATAGTATCAAATTAGGTGGATCTTTTGAGTTTCACAAACTTTCTGTGAGATTACTGCCTGAAGCTTGTCTGCAGTTTCTTAGATATTTTAGAGGTCACACCAGATAACAAAGGAGTATGGAGCAATTTCTTCTTCTTCTTGTGTTGGCTGGAGAAACTCACGGTAAGATCCTGATCTTATTCAGACAAATAGGATAGCGTTGTAATGTTGTTACCATATAACTCACGTTTTATTTAAATGTTTCCAGCATTATTTCAGGTTGCTGCTGAAACAGAATGTAATTTCACTCAGGCTGCGTCCCCATGCTTCCCTACAGTCGGAGGATCAGCCTACATCATTCTATTGAGAAACGCAACTGGATATCAGCTACGCTGTTACAAATACGATCTTAAGGTGTTTTCCTTGAAGCGAGGACAACTGAGAATTGAAGAGGAATATAGAAACAAAGTTGAGTTCTGGATCGACACAGGGACACTCAAGATCAGCAATGTGGAGAGGACCGATACAGGCCAATACAGAGTGGAGAGTTTTGATCCTGATGGAAAATATAAAGGCATCTACTTTAACCTCCAAGTTAAAGGCAAGCTCAGATTTGTGCATGGTAATCTGTGTGCTGACTCAGTTTGTTAGAGTGCATTTTCTTCTTCTGCCTACTAACAAGGTTTTAGTTGCAAATGTTTAGACTTTCACTGAAAGTGTATCTGCCTCTGTAAACAAATGGCCATTATAAAATCGACTGCTAGATGTGGTCCAGTGACAGAAACTGACTGTGGTTCAAAAGATCATTTTGGCAAATGTCACTGTGGGTGTCAGGATCTCTTTTGCTTTTGCTTTGGATTCACATTATTATACCAAAATGTCTGTCTCTTAAAGGATGTAGTTTAAGCCGATACAGCTCCTTGATCATTGAAAACCCTAAATGTAAAAGAAAATGCCCAAAGTTTACATTTCATAAATCAAAGTTAAACTGATCTATGTTCAAAATTCACTGCTTGTATTTTCTGAACTTAATAGTTACGTCAGTAACAATAAATATTCATGAATACATTCTGGCTGAGAGATTTGGGAATTTGCTTTCATTATTGTGCCAATGGCTGTGAAGTCTAGTTCTCTGATGCTCTTTCTGTTTATCTTCTCTTGGATTGCCCTGATTTTTTTAAGTTAATGTTAAAAAAAAGTTTAGCATTATTTCACCCAAGTGGACCTTGTCACATCTGCTCTGTGAACCATCAGAGGTGATGAGTATTATACAGGACGCACTAATTAGATTTTGATTTCTTTCCTCAGAAAATATTTTGCTTATCCTGAATTCAGTGCGCCTTGCAGTGGCCGTCCTGCTGACTGTGGTCTTACTTTCCTGCGTTTGCAGCAAACGGAAGCCATGCAGGGCCTCAAGTGGAAGTCAGGTACTGAAGCATCATGACTAACAGCTTCAGGTAAATCTCAGAGTGATATTTCTATTTTTAAAATGGCATCTGTATTTCTCTTTTCGCAGGCTAATGAGCAAAATCTATTGAAGATAGAGAAAACTGCACAAAGGGAGTAATCTTGTCAAACTTAAGGGACCTGATTTAAGAGGAGCTAAAAGACAACTAAGACCTGAGAAAGTAGAGACACTGATTGGATGGTGTTGGATGTTAAGGAATATGTTTGCCTATTTGTTTTTACTCTAAGATATTTGATTTACCCAGGATATGTTGTAATTGCCAAAGATTTAGTCATCCTACCTGGTAAAAGACTGCAATTGCAGTGACATGGAATATGAGTAGGAGAAAGGAGAGTGGCATGTGGAGGACGTGAAACAATGATAATACAATTTTAAGATTGTTTTTATATTTGCATAATGCTGTCAGAGAAAGTTTCACTGCAACAAAACAGTGTCATGGATTTTAGGATGATGGGGTTATAACTCATTGTCACAGTCTCATTAGGTGTTGTTTAGTGGATGGTTTAACTCTGAAAACTTTATCACAGCCCAAATGTCTTTTATGAATTAACTGTATTTGCCTCTTCATTTCCACAGCTGATTAGCTGAGCAGGAAATAAAAGATCTCAACCAAAGCTTACATCCTCCCTTCCTACATCTGCCACACAAAAACCATTCACCACCCGGTGAACCATGTGGTTGAACTTACTATTATTATCTGGCTTTGCTGGTTGAGCTGGGGAGTCACCAGTTGTCTTGTTTCCAGTTTTGGTTTTAGTAGTTTGGCTAGGTGGGGTATATCACTTACATTCTGACATAATGTCATGTAATTAAAACAGTCAAAGTAATGCAGCTGGTGCTAATGTGTCCCAAAGCCTTCTAAACAAGTCTCGGCAAAATTAATTTAAAGAATGACTCCACATAGGCCCTATAGGAAAATCACAAAATAATCAACTATAGTTTTATTGCTGACAGTTTAAACATTTGTAACTTCTTTTTGCTGACCCGCTTATGTTCAGGAGTGAAAATCATTGGAGTTAATTTCCAAATCTGTTCCTGTTATACGTTTCCCCAACATTTTGAGTACAATTTTGACCATTACTGCCACAAAACAGCATGAGATTAATACCGTGTTAGTTTTATCCACCTAAATATTTTAGGTTCCTGAGATATATTCCTTTGCCCATATAAAGTGCAGATAAAAACTCACCATCAGCTGCTTTACTTTAGTGGATCTTCTCTTTGTGGGCTGTATTGTTGTGAATTTGGAGACATTTGTACTGTAAAAAATATTTATTTTAAAGTTTGTTGTCCTTCTAGATACAAGAAAAATAGAACAATAATTACGTAAAAGATAATAATTAACATGATTAAAGTATTTTTGGTTAATTATTTTGTATTCATGTGAGCTTCTTTAGATGTTCCATGCAAAATTATGTCTACACATAATTTTCCATCATCAAAAATAGAAATATGTTCTTGATAGGTACTTTTCTCGAACCTACATAAAAAGACCACAGACAACGTATATGAATTTTATAGACAAAGCTTTTGCAAAAGGAAAACTTTCCGCCAACAACTTCATCAGCCGTTCACAGAGAGTTCTGATCTCCTTCCACGCGAGCCCCTGTTTTATTGTCAAGCAGAACAACCAAAAGGGGCAGTCAGGAAGAACAACAAAGGTCGTAAAACTTCTAACCTAAACAAACCAGCAACTCAGTTCCAGGTGTGATATCTGATCTACGGTCTGAGCCCAGTTCAGCTCTAGGTCAAACTAACACAAGAAGAATTTAAGATCTGGGAAACACAGAGTTAACTGTCTCACATGAAGATAAACAGACAGTCGTAACCTCCAGGTCAGTTTATACACACATAAGGAAGAAAACACTTTAAACTAAAAATCACAATAATACTGATTAACATTAGACTGAATATGAACTAAAGTAATAACAAAATGATAATACCAAAAAATATCTAACAGTTCTGATTTAAATGTCTTTGTTCAGATGACAGTGTTTTACTTCTCCTTTTTTTCTATTTTGAACATGAGAACTTCATAATTCAAATGGGGTTGCTGAAGAAAGGAAGATTTTAGAGTGTTTTAGCTGTTTAAAAAGACCTTATTGAAAGATTAGGAGTCCAATTATAATAGTTGAAAGGAAAAATAACCAGAATTTTTGACCACTTATTGTGGGAAATACTTCATGATTTAATAATATTATGTAGATGAGTAAAAAAAGATTATTTCTTTGCAGCAATTTATTACAATTTACACCAAATAAAGTCCCAAACTGGTTCTGCATTTGGCAAAATTATCTATTGATTTAGTTTCTGTGATTCTTAATCAACAGAATGGGACAACGTTACTTCACATGTGATGGAGTACACCTAACAACAGCATCCGCATACTGAGTTTAAAAGAAGAAGTGCATTAACTTAGTCCACTTCCTTCTTGTACATATAAGAGTCCTCCCTATCATTTGTCAGCATCTGGTAGAGGTGGACAGCAGAGATTGCTGCTGATCTATTTCAGTAGTTTACTGTGACTTACAGAGCAATATGGAACAATTACTTCTTCTCGTGATATTAGCCGGGACAGCCCATGGTAAGTTAACCATCATCACAAAGACTAAAGAATATAATCATGACTACATGTACATTTTCTTCAACTTTTTCAGCATTATCTGTGGCTCCTGAGACAAGATGTGATGCCAGGCTGTTCATTTTTTCATGCGATCCTGTTCCTGGAGCGACTTTGTACCTCAGACTGATGACCAATGCCACTGGTTATGTGCTGGTGTTTTCTAAGGATCTCCCCGATGAGCATTTCAACGTGTTTATTGTGAAGAATGGAACGGTGAAAATACGTGAGTCCTACAGAAACAGAGTCGAGTTTTCCATCGACACCGGGACGCTCAAGATCACTGATGTACAGATGGATGATGCAGGCCAGTACAGCTTTAAAGTCTTCACTCCAGTTGGCATGATTGTGAAAATGTTCAGTTTCACCCTCAATGTCAAAGGTAAATTTCAGAAATATATTCTAACTTTTTAATCTGATCAGTTTGCTTTTTCCTTTTCTTTAAACTTTTATTTTTCTTGTTTTATTTCCATTTTTATGTTTTAAAAAAAAAGATGCCTGTGGCTTCACAAAGAGTTTATTTTGTTAATCTTGTCCCTCTAAAACCTGTTTATTAAATATAAATATTAGATGTTTTTCTGGAATAGAAGTTTATAGATTTTAAAATCATCAGCATTTAGTAAACACAAGAAAATTGTAAGACATTTCTCTTATTTTTTTTTCATAAAAGCTTTCAAAAGCATCTGCCATTTTATTACAATGCTTTAAAGGAAAGTGAAGATTAATACAAATTTTGCAAAATGTCATGTTATTTTTTTAATTTTTAATTTTTTTTTTCAAGGGAAAAAATCCAATATTCCATCCATCAGCATATCAATCTTTCCAGTGGCGGGTGTTCTCATTTTGATTGTGGTTGGCTGTGTGGTTTGGAAGAGGAAGCCCTGCAGAAGGACAGGTAATGTTTAATAAAAGTGACATCTGCTCGTTGTTGCAAGCATTACAAATGAGACGCTCTATGTTTGGTAAAGTTGTGTTCAGTTGTTTTGGATGGTAATGGCCGTCTTCAGTTTCGTGAATATTTTGAAGCCATTAACACAGCTTGACAAGATGAAGGCATGCTGGGTTTTTAAATCCATACAGTGCTGTGAAGATTGATTTTGTTTTCCAAAGGTTATTTTATTTCTTAAGGCAAAATGATTCAAAACTTCTTGACCCTGGAAAGTAACCATTATTTCCCTCTTAGGACGCCCTTGGCGATAACGATGACCTTCAAGGATTTACAATAAATGCCAGTGACTTTTTACATTTTTAAACATATATCTTAGATCATTTCCTGGAATGAAACTTTATAAATGTTAAAATTACAATTCACCATTTAGTGGAGAAACTTGATGTGGGTGTTTTAATTCACCCACATTTACATTGCAGTGCCTCTTCGTGATCATCCCACAGCTTCTCAGTTGACTTTAACAACATTTTTGTTTTCGATTTCGTAGCCATTAGGAAGTGGTCTCGCTGGTGTGCTGTGGATTATTGTCCTTCCTCTTAAGTCAACCTGAGTTTAAGAACTCAGGAGAATGTCCGACGGCTGGACATTCTCCTGTTGGATTTTCTATTTCAGAGCAGAAATAATACAAGTTGTCCAGATCCTACAGCAGTGTGTCAATCCTATAATATCACTCAACCATGTTTGGCTGTAGCTGTGGTGGTCATTTTCTGATATATTAGTTGTAGGTCAGATGTAATGGAACAAACTCCTTTCAAAAACCTCCAGGTTTTTCTCAGAAGTCCACAAAATATTTTCCCAAAGTCTTTGAGATTTTTGCTTAGCCTTTTACTTATTGCCAAATATATATATATAGCTCAGCGAATGTCTCAGACAATGGGGAACAGAGGACGAGGTGCTGGAGGAACCATCATGGGAGGACAAGCCCCTACATGGGATGTACCACCAACATATAATTGAAGTGGCTGATATCAGGAAATCTTACCAATGGCTGGAGAAAGCTGGACTCAAGGACAGCACAGAGGCCCTCATCCTGGCCGCCCAGGAACAGGCCCTAAACACCAGAGGAATGGAGGCTCAGATCTACCACACCAGACAAGACCCAAGGTGTAGGTTGTGCAAGGAGGCCTCTGAGACAGTCCAGCACATAACAGCAGGGTGCAAGATGCTGGCAGGGAAAGCATCTTGCATTTTTTAGGCTCGTTTCTGTCAGTTGATATGCTGAAGTGAAAAGTTCACTCTATTCATTATCTGTGAATATAATATTACAGAGAAAGAGTTTTCTTCATTAACACCCCATCATGGTTTGACTTTTAAACTTTTGACCTAAACTGCTTTCATTCTTTGTGACCACAGAGGAAAGTCCATTAATAGCTTTACTTTTTAAACTCTGAAATGTTGTGACAAATGTGAAGTTTCTTCTTTAACTAATCATTATTTTGTTTTATCATTTTTTTCTAATTTCTGCAGGTTATCAGACGTTACACTGAAAACTGGGACCATCATAATAAATGTCAACATTCATGACCTGGACATTATTCAGATCCTCAAGAGATTGTTTTTGTTAACCAACGGAAACCAAAATCAACTATTGTTTGAACTCTTGGCAGCTGATGGAGGCGTTGCCTAAATATAGATAAAAAAAAACATGATTAAGTCTGATAATTTAATGCAACTAATTTTTGATCAAGTCTAACTATTTTGCGTCGTGATGTGCTTTTAAGATCGCTGATAAAAATGTTATTGTGCAACTCTTTATTAATGTACTCCTCTTGTTTTTCTTGTTTTATTTCAAACAACTGCTGCTTGTTCATTTTTAGTTTTGAATTTGCACAGACAATTATTTGATTTCTCACATTTTATTTTATTAATTTGCATTCAGAAATAATAAAGACATCATTTGTAATTGCAAAGCAGAGTGAAGTGATTTATATATGGTAATTCAAAATTTTTTACATGCTATTGAGTTTTTAACTAAACAGGATGGGATTAATCAAGAAGTATGTTGAACAACACATAATGCATCATAGTGAAAGTACCAAGAGGCTTATTTTAAGGGGCATTTTCAGAAGTGGTGACTGTTCCTTATTCTTTGTTTTTAATGACGATTTGCCTAATACATGAGAAATGCTTCGTTTCAGAGAGTTATTCTTTGTTTTTATTGTTTTATAGAAGGTTTGATTAAAAGTCAATCATAGAAAATTCAAAGTATTTTCTGAAATTTCAGCAATTTTTCCTTGGGCACTAGTTACCTGTACAGTTTTCCCCCAATGAGCAGTAAAACAAATTGGTTTATTATTTTACTGAATACTATCCACTTGCTTTCTTATAAATCTTATTGAAAAGGCTTTTAACCTCAAGAAATAAACTGATGCTTTGTTGATGAGCTAAAACTGTTCACACAGCTTTCAGTTGTTGCAAAGCCTTCAGTGTATTACTGGACTTACTTATTATTGTCATTTGCATTACATTTACATACTTTCACTTGACAATGAGTTACTTGACACTGTGTTACTTTTGAATCTGAGAAGCACGTGAAGTGTCTTGCTGTATGTCAGAAAAGGTCAAAAATATTCAGTAAACTTCCTCAATCCTCTGCTTCGCTGCATCATCTGTTACCAGCTTTTTTGTTCCTGTTCATTGAATCATTACCCACAGTGTGATGCAGCTGCCACCATGTTTTGCAGTAAATAAAATTCACTTTATTGTCCTTATGTGACATGTAATGAAATCACACACAGGTGCCGTCTATTTAGATGACATCAGAAGGATTAGTTGCACAAGAGTTAACAAGAATTATCAAAGTAAATGGGGTTGAATACACACGTTACATTTTTGCTATTTGTAAAAACAGGTAGAAAACTTTATATCTTTTTCTTTCCACTTCACAATTATGTGTTGCTTTGTCTTTGCATTAAATACAAATCATCGGGATTGTAACGTAAAAGCTTAAATAATATGAATACTTAGGCGAGGCCCTGTAGATCAACTTACTAAAGTAGAAAAGCATAACCTTGGTGAGAAACTACTGAAGTCATCCAATGTAATGCCACCAAGGCCGTCTCCTTTACCAAAAATAACAAATGCATAAGAAAACAAGTATAAACAATTCATATATCCACTTTAATTTTATGTTTTTGTTAGAAAAAAAAAAAACAAACCAAACAAAAAATAGAGTGAATTTTTCAAAAACATTCTCATAACGCACATAAAGCCATAAACATAAATATAAAGTTTGTCTAAGAGTGAAAAACACAGACACAAAAACACTCCTGTGTCTTCAATGCGAAAAGAAAGGCATTCATCTTGTACAAAGAGTCAGATTTTCTGACAGATAACTTTGGTTTTAAAATAAAACATCATGACTCACTAGTTGGAGGAAGGTTTCCCTCTGCTGGTTTGCAGAAACTCACACATGTGACCTTACCTCCTCACTCGGACACAAATGAATCCTCATCACACTTGGAATAACCCTCCAACATGTGACTGAAAATATATAATCTTGATTAAAGCACTTAAAAATATATATATAAAGGTCCTGAATGGCTGCATTGCCAGCAGCTGCGTCCTGGTGATAATAAAAGGCATGCTTCATGTCTGCTGAAGGATTTTTCTTATTTACACTCAAAGCTAAAGCTTTAATAACAACAGCAAACAGACGGATGCTTGCAAATGAAAAAAAAAGAAAAAAGAAAAAACATAGAGGTTGTTGAAACTGTGGCCACATTGCCAGTTTCAACCCACAGTCACACAGTCTATTTTTAAGCCTTTATGGTCAGTAAAAATGAAAACCTCTTTCATTTTTGCATCACTCTCTAAAGAGTCATGCAAACATGTGCTAATATCAAAGGGTGGCAGATTACATGCATTCTGTTAAAACAAAATAATCCCCAACCAAAAGTTAAGTATTGAAACTGTGGGCATTCTGCAAACTATGCATTCTCCGCTACATAAATTAGTATATTTCTAAACTGTATGATAAATTATAAAATGAAAGCAGAATGTTTGACTTTATGTCCTGTTTCTCATTGTCACTTTTTATTGTCAAATTGTGTAATAATTTGAATGTCAGCATAGGACAAAATAAAGTTTTGTAACATTTGTCCTGTCACGCAAAAATGTTCCTCAATCCGACAGAAAGTGGTTGTCCAGAACCAAAACAGTTCCTCTGCTGATGAGGCTTCAAATCACTCTGTGCCACACGCATTGCAACATCTTTTTTTTTTTTTTTTTCCAGTTTCTATCTGCAAACATTTTCTGATGGAGATGCTGGAGAATCTCCTCGGCTCCAAGTTCAGGCCTAAAGACAAGAAGCACTTAGGCCTCAATTGGAGCAAGGGCAGACAATACTAATCTACACTCACTCTGGTGCCGACAGTACTTTTGTTTTTCTTCAGTTCCTCAAAGACTCTGCCAACATTCAGAGGTTCCTTTTTCGCTTAAAGTTTTTCTAAGGTATTCCTCTTTCAGGTGACAGTGTGACATCACTTTATGTGCAGATCTGTGATGCCCTATGTATAGGTCTCCCCACACACACTGTTTTCTTGTGTCAGATCATGGAAAAAATCAAAAGAAACCAAAAATCTGGTTCATTCTTGAATAAAACTTCCAGAGCTCTGAAGGTGCCATTTGTCTGGGCATGGATATACAAGTATAAGCACCTTGGTAACATCCAGTAATAAGCCTCCCCCACCTCAGTACTTTTTGTTCCATATTAAATGTTAAACAGCAGGAACCCATTCAACATTCTTTAAAAATATATTTCTACTTAAACAGGAATTTACGTGGCTGAACCACTGCACCAACATGGACAACAAGGCCACTCACAGAGGAAGAAGAAGCCATCACTCCCCAAGCAAATAAGAAAAGTCAGATCAATGACTTTTCAATCTCAAAACTGCCTCAAGGACAAATATATCAAACCTAAAATTATGTGAGTATTTTTTACATTGTTAGTAAGTGGATAAAGATATTCAACTCAACAATGTCACGTAATGTCAAAGTTAACCGTAATGTAGCTTCTACAGCTATTTTCACTTGTTTTACTGTGCTACTAAACATTATAATGTAATATAAAAGCAACCCTACCTCACCTACCCACACTCTCCAACCTCTGACTGCATGCCTTCGCCATTTACCCCAACCCCAACCACCATCAGACCACACGCTCTCTCTCACTCTGCTCAAAGGTTTCTAAGCTGCCTGTGTGTTTGTGCTTTTATCTTTCCACACATCTGCTGTGAACTGCAGTGCCTTAAATGTCAATGCCATTTATTTGGATTTAAGAGGCAAATTAACCCAGAGCAGACAAGAGGAGATACACGATTTTCAAAATTGTATAGCGTGGCACGCATTAGCCTCAGTTACTTTGATGCCCCTTTTGAAAATCTATACCAGCCTATTGCTTTCAATAGCAACCGTATTAGTAAATAGTTGTGTAGTTTTATCCGAGTATGCTACATTTGATTTTTACAGAACATTAGTAAACAAAAAACATCATGAAAATGAGGGAACACAACAAACATGTCAGGGTAAAGATTGTGGCGAATCTACCCAGACATAATAATTTGCACAAACCTTTTTAGGAAAGGTTTGTGCAAGAGAGAAAAGCCTTAATAGTTGTGTATTCTAAAACTCATACAACATAGTAAAGTGGGACAAGAAAAGCAATTGTTGAAAGAAGTCCTGTTTGCCACAGAGAGTGTAGAGAAGACAGCATGCATACAAGTTTGAGGCGCTCTAATGAGATGTCTGGCAAACCTTTACAACTAAGTGGGGGAAAACTTTGACCTAGTATTTCTCTGACGAAACACACCATACCCACTGTGAAACATGGTGGTGGCAGCGTCATGCTGTGGGATATATTTGTTTTCTTTATTTTAACGGATCCAATTAGTTAATCGCACCTCCATGTAATTTGAGGAGTTGTTCACCTTTAAGGTTAATGCCACATTGCATGAGCTCAAGGTAAATGCTGCAAAATAAAAATTCAGTTTGTCTTGTGCTGCAGCCAACTGCGGCACAATACGTAAGCAGGTAGAACAGTAAAAGCCACAGGCTTAAATGTTAGGCTGGCACTGACATGCACCCAGAAGTCTACTTGTTTCCCACAGTAAGATTGTGCATATTTTACTACATTACAAGCATCTCATCTTGTCATATCTCTAAAGCTTCCTTTGTCTTTCTTCCTCTTTTTCGTAGAGTAAGTACACAAAATGAAAATCCGAGACGGATTGGCAACATGCGGTTAAAATATTGTCACCCGGGTGGCTCCAGGTTCAATAATATGTATGATGTAATATGTAAAGAGGAAAGAGAGACTTTGTCACATGCAAGACATATTTTCTCAAGACCATGTAGCAATGGCATGAGGCCAACAGCTTTTTTTTCCTTTTTTTTTTTACTTTTCAAGAAGTGAGACCGTTAAGAATTCATTTCCTTCCGTGTTGTAAATATCAGCAACACCCCACCTTTTTGTAGTTCCTGTGAGTATCTGGCACAGTCTGACAGCTGAGCTTCATGGAAGGTTGATAGCATTATTCTACCTCTGTGTGTTTGTCACATCTCAGGTTTTTCTAAGAGGTTAAACCACATAACAAAGGAGCAGCAGCATGGAGCAATTTATTCTTCTTCTTGTATTGGCTGCAGGAAGTCATGGTAAGATACAGAACATCAATAATTACAAATAAACAAAAGCATGATGTAATGTCAGTGATGCCAGATAATTTACATGCTATTTAAATGCGTCTTTTCACAGCATTTCTTCCACCCCCCGACACTAAATGTGATGCCATCCAGACTAAATCTCCGTGCTCTCCTGTTGTCGGAGGATCTGTCAACATCAAGTTATTGACCAATGCAACCGGCTACAAGATAAAATGCTTCAAGGTTTATACTGAAACAAATCGTTCTGAAATATTTTCTCTGAAGAAAGATAAAGTGCAGGTAGCTGATGCATACAAAAACAGAACAGAATTCTCAGTCGACACAGGAACACTCAAGATTGTCGGAGTGGCGTATGGTGATGCAGGTCGATATGTGGTGGAGGGATATGATAATAATGGGAAATATCTAACAGACATCGAATTCAACCTTCAAGTTAAAGGCAAGTTCACATTTCTCAAGTCTTGTTTCTCTGCCTTTTCTTGCAATTTAGAATACATTTTCTTTTCTAGTAATGTTTTAACCTCTACTTGTTAAGACTTGGTAGAAGTTTGTAGCTTTTGTCAGGATTAATCAAAGTTGTGAAACTTGTGGTGGTTAGGTGTGGTTCAGTCCCAGGAACTGGCTCTGGTTTAACAGATACTTGCAGCAGATGTTACTCTGGGCGTGTAGCTCTGCTTTTTTATTTTATTCAGTTACGTGACAGTTTGAGTTGAAGCCACTGGATAATTTTGGTTTATTTAGCTGAGGGTGAACGTTCCTAACCCTGCAATGAGCGTTGTGCAAGCTCACTCCTCCAGTAAATATTTCAAAATGTTGGATGAGAAATGAAGTAATTCATGTTTTAAGTTCACCGTTTCCGATCTCAGAACTTAATTTAGCATCTCAAATGAAACACTTCAAGTTTACCTATCAATGTGTGCCAAGGTCTTGCAAAGAAAATACTGGTAAATAACTTGCAATTAGCATATCTGCTACATCTAAATTTGTAAATAGTGTTTCCTGTTAACACTGTTTATATTAAGACACCCAGTCAGAAGTTCTCATTTAAATAAAAATGTCCTGGTTAATTAATAATCTGTTAGAAAAGTCACAGCAAACTTTCTTAGTGTTAGTTGAACAACAAAATAATCTGTGGCACTATGGTGGATTTATGTTAGGTCACCAGTGCTATACAATACCTAACATGTTTTTTATTGTGCTTTACTTCCTCAGCAAACATTTATCCTATCCTGCTGCCCTGCATTGTGGCGCTTGGCGCCCTCCTCCTGATCGTGCTGTTAATTTGCTGCATCTGTTGCTGCAGATTGAAGAGACGTAGAAACACCAAAGGTAGCACCTAAAGCACCTGACATCGACATCATTCAATGCCAGTAAATGTTTTGGGAACTTCTTTTCTTCTTGTGTAAAAATAAAAAAAAATAAATAAAAAATGTATTTTTCTTCAGGCAAAGACAATGGACAAACCCTATGAGAAAGATCTTTGACAATCTCAACCACACCAACCATCAGAAGTGGACACAGACCTTAAAAACCACCCCCAAACTGGGTTTTTACCGTCTTAAGAACGTTTTTTCTCTGGATTGACAGAAATACCTGGCTCTAACGGTACTCAACCTTACTGAGCTGCTTTATTTAATAAAGAAACTTTGTTGCATCTCAAGCAACAAACTTTGAACCTTTGCCACACAAACTCAGTTTCAGGAATCTTTAAGATAGTTTCCATCCCAGATGTTGCTGGTAAAAAATTAAAATTTTTAATTTTTTTTTTAAATTTAAACTTTTAAAATAAAAGTAA
>NW_015112825.1:316245-325424 GCF_001443285.1 Poecilia latipinna
TAAAAACTGGTTTGCCACTGTTTGTCTGAACCAGCTGCTGAGCTTCACTGGTCAGGTCAAAGTTTAAAGGCAGTGAAACTAAGTCGTGCACATCCTCAAACACCCCTTATAGTAACCCACATGAGCTGCTTTATCTATAATCAGGAACTGACCTGAAACCTAAACATTAGCTTATTTTTCTCCACACCTTTGTTTCTATTTTATTGATTCTTAACTTGCTGGCCTAAATCACTTCAAATCAACACACTGGTGAAATTAAATACGCCCTTCAGCATCAATTGTTGTAAATAGCGTGTTTATTGTATCTTGTTCCAGAATGTTTCCTGTTTAATTTCAAAGTTTAACTTTAGTAAGACGCAGTGTCAGAAGCAATCGCTTAGTCCTGATCACAAAACAATCTGATTTTTTTTGCATATTGCATACATTAACAAAGCAATCTGTAGAACTAAAACCTAGCTAGTTTGTTGTGGTTTAATTCCTCATAACACAAGTCACAGTCTGCATTGTGGTGGTTTTCCTCTCCTCATTTTGCAGTTGAGAAAGTGGCCTAAAGTTTCATTAGCTAAGTTTTTATGTCCAACTTTAGTTTGGATGTTGACCTTTTTAACAGTCAACCTGATTGTCAACCTGATTTTCTCATCGCACTAGCACCCAGGTGTTTCCAAAAACTATGCAATGGGATTTGGAAAGATCAGGGTTTGTGAATGTATTTGATTTTATGTTGTGGCGCTTTCTTTCTCCCACTACACACTGACTGGTCAAACCTTACTGTGCATCTACAATAATTAGAATAATTACAGTGCCTGAGAGGAACAAGAGAAAGAAAGAAAAGTTAAAAAGGAAACAAAAGTCCTGTGTGTTGACACGTTTACTTTGTTTCACTTCTGTCAGCTCACGTCAAAATAACCTCAAGCTTTTCTTTTATCATTTGTCGTAACCAACACATGGAGCTTTCAATCTGTACCATTTTAAAACCACACTTTACTTAATTTCTGGGTATACTATTATATTGAGTCATCCTGTGGTCATTTCTGTAACTTTTGTGAATTTTTGGTAATTTTCTTTCTGTTTCATTTTGATATCATTATTTGTTTGTTGTAGTCCATTTTAATTTCTGTCTTCTGTCCTTGTAAGACTGTTAGTGTTGGGAAGTAAAAACATGGCAAATATTCTGCATGAGTTGGCTGCCTTAAGTGTTTTTCTTCCACATATAATGACGGCTGCAAATGGATCTGACTCCTATAGATCTACGTTAAGCACGCACACTAAATTAAAGACTGTCATCTTCTCGTCTGTTGGGACCCTCCTTACCTTCTTGTTGTCAAATATCTGTGATGTTGGTCCAGCTGCAGTTTTTTTCTCAAATTAAATGTCTTCTAAAAGTGTGGTGTTAACCAGCTAAAATACTGCAGCAAGAGTTTAGAATAAAGTTCCAATGTTGCAACTGCAGGGTGACCTAAAGGCAAATCAAATAGATCAGAGACAAAAAATACACATTGAAAATGAAATGACAAAATTACAATCTAAACAAATAAAAAGCTAAGACATCGTAGCATTTAAATGACAAAGCCATGGAAATGCCAAAAGAAAAGCATGTTTTGATTTACAGAAGCAAACAATTTCTGCACATCTCAAGTTTTCAAAGCTCAGGGGCTTAAAAACCAAAAGCTGGCCCCTCTTGTTAAGAGCTGATCGTAGGGAGGCGTGCACATGGTTCATATCTGACACGATACTCTCACATGTTTTTAGGCTGAAGACTCTTCAGTGCTTTAAAGACCAAGATTTGAAATTCTGTATTTTCAAGTGATTTAAGGACTGGTTTACCATGACCAATTTTACTGAAGATAACTGGGACTTTGACAGTCAAATTAAAAGAATGCACCAGTTTTTCTGTGCCCTGTTTTGCAAAGACAAAGTTTATTTTTTTTTAAGTTGATATTAAAGGTTGCATTTGGTTGTTAAAATTCAATGTTGAATCCATGATGACATTTAAATCATGACTTGCTTTGTGATCTTTAGCCCTGGAGTCTTGTTGGATTGGTTGATTTCTTAACCTAAAATAAAAATCATCTCATGCCTGATTTAGATGCTTCGGAAAATTTTATTTACTTGGTGATGTGGAAACTTTACATCGTAGTTCTTTGAGGAATATTGTTATTATGCATCCAGATGCCCTGAAGACTGGACTTTTTAATTTTTTGATTTTAAAATAATACACAATTTTAAAAGTGAACATAACCAAGCTAAAAAAAAGAGGAAACAAAATAAGATGAAGGGAAACAGAGAAATGGACCGTGATGAAACCACTGAGCGGATGTACTGGGAGGATGAGTTGGCGAATGGAAACAATTGGGTTTTTTACTCGTGCAGAGCGGATGTTCACGGAGTCTAAAGTGAGCAATGAGGACATCTAGTGGGAACAACAAGAGCTGCATGGTTGTAATTTTTTTTTTTTTAAATCACAGGAAGTCCAACAAAATGTAGATTAAAACACTAAACTGGAGAGAGAGAGAGAAAGAGAAATGAAGTCAGCATGTGATGGCACTGTGTTGTTGTTACCTTACAAGATATTAAGTGACTTGGTAACTACATTTATCCATTTGTCCCCCTGGTCCTCTGATCGAGACCGGTGCCCACTTCCCTCCTCTCGATGGTTGAAGTGAACTTTAGTACCCTTGTACTTCTCAACAGGGTAAGAACAAATATGGAAAACTTTCTGAACATCACGCTTGTCCTTGTTGTAATTGTTCACCCCTTTTTAATGGATTGTTAAATTAGTTATACTGCCACAGGTTTCTGGGGGACACATGTCTAAAACAGGTCAAAACCCAAATTGAAAGAATAGTCATCCATTGTTTACTCTACACAAGATGGTGACCACTCTTCTCTATTGCCGTCAGGACGTGAATAGGTCTCAAGTTCATTACAGTGACACAAACCAAGCATGCAGACTCTCAAACATAAGGGGATTTTAGTAAATAGGCCAACATATATGTTTTGGTTTGCGAGAAGTAGATGGCACCATCGCTCAGGAAGGTCTTAGCTGAGGTTCAATCTCAAAAGATTCTTGATGCGATACAAGAAGCTAAAACCATGCGCAAGGTGAAGATGCCTCAATATTTTTATCTTGAGCCTCGTCAGTCTAATGCAAACATCCTTTACCCCTGCTTCGGCAAGGCAGCCACGTTTATGACGCAAAAACACTGTCTGTGGCCACAGAGACATGAGAAAGTCTTGGTTTTCTTAGTACTACCATAACAAAACAGTACTATTGGCTGGGGGGAGGTGTTCCGTCTTTGGTTGAGAAGTGACCACGCTCTCATCATTTCCTTTTTCATCTGTGCGCCCACGGCTTCTGTTCTCAGGCTGATTACTAACAGGAACCATTTTACACCATTCTGGGTAGTTCACCTGCACAGAGCAGAGTGGCAGCTCCTGGGGAGACATGAAAGCTGTGGTTGGACTGTTGATTGTGCTCCTGGAAGTGTCACATGGTAAGTTTTTCAAGTTTTATTAATTTATTTCATTGCAAAAAGCAAGTTACTACATTTGAAGAAACTTTTGCCTGAAGGAAATGACTGAAGGCATTGATTTGTAACTGATGCTGATGAGTGACATGTTTAAAGCAATGTTTTGGGCTTTAAATATCACTTATCATTTGTCTTTTACCAATGTAGCTCAGCCATAAATGAAAAACATCCTCTGCTTTACTTTTTGTTCACACAAGAAGAGTTCTGGAAACCGTGGGCTTGCTTCAGCAAACTGGTTTCCCACACAAATGCTCCAACGAGCTCGCTTTGTTTTTGATTCTGTAGTAACTAAAGGGTAAAAGCTTTTCTTCTTTGTACCTTTTTTCGTAATCTTCAGCTGCTGAAACCTACTGTGATGCCAGACAGAAGGGAGCTCAGTGCTATGGCGCTTTGGGAGGAACTGTGGCCTTCAAGCTGATGGACGAAACCTCAGAAAAACACAGATTCAGTTTGAAGAAGGAAGCATCAATGACGAATGAATCAAACCAAATTATTCTTTCTGTCAGAAGCAATGTGATTACTTCCAACACCATGAGCAGCAGATCTGTCTTTATTCTTAATAACGGAACATTCAAGATCAATAACCTGAGCAGAAGCGACGGTGGTAAATATACGCTTGAGATTTTTGATTCTACTGGGAAAAGAAAAGAGAATAGGACTCTACAGCTGCATGTTCAGGGTAAATTTGTGTTTTTTTTATTGAACTCTATTTCATTTCGGTAATGATTAAGTCATTCTAAACAAAAAACATTCTGAAAAACTTTGCATGTTATAAAATAGCTCAAAAAACGTACTGTCAAGTGCAATATTTCTTTCTACTTTTACATTAAACATAAAACTATTAAGTCTTTTGTACCTTAGTGTAAATGTATTTTATTTTCTTTGGATGTTAAATGTATATTTGAATGGCTTATTCTGCACACGAATTCCTATTAAACTTAAACTTGTGTAAAAGTATAATTGGCAAATAAAGCTCTGAATCTGAATATTACTCCTGTCCTCTGCATTTTTCAGCCCGTGTGTCGTCTGTGCGTATGATCTCGGAGTGTGTGGCTCAGTTGTTAAAGGTGTCCTGTCTCTCTGAGGGTGGGGACAGTCCTCAGTACTCCTGGTTTCTGAATGGACAACCAACCGGAGACACAGAGATCGTGAACAGAAATCCTGTGAATAACATCATTATTCTGAAACAAAACATGTCAGGATACCTGACCTGCTCAGTTTGGAATAAGATCAGCCGTGTTTCAGAAGAAAGGAGGATGTCTCTTTGTAAAGGTTAGTCAAACGTAGATGAGTTTTGTTTTATACATGCATAGACTTCCCAATTTAAACTTGAGAGTACGCATTTGTGCATGTATGCATCATCTAAACATACTTGGTGGAGTAAAGTTTTAACATTATTCATGTATCAGAATGCATCTGCGTTATCCACTCTGTCCGTTTGGGCATCAAACTCGTTTTGGTGCTTAAGTAAAGCATAATTCACAATTGCACACTTACCATAATTATTATTTTTAGATATTAGTTAGATCAGCAATGGGATTGTGGTTCATTTTCTCTCGTGGTGGATGTTTTGCAGTTTCTCTGAGCATAGTTGGTGCAATGGTGCTAACACTGAGGGATGGTGTGACCTATGTGGCTGAAAGCTTCGCTTCCCCACAGAATGATCTTTAACATAAAAAAGCATGTGTTAACCAGTGTCAAAGTATTTTAAACTGCTTGAAGTTTAAAATAAATTTTCCTATAACCAAGCACGTACACGTAGATAAAGTAGGTCATCTACCAGAGGACGGTTTATTTTATGTTTTATTTAAATGCACATAAAACCTAAGCTGACCTCTAGTTTGCAAGAATAAATACCACAACCTATCAGAACAGATAGGTCACAACACAATCACACAGGCCACAAATGCTGACACAAAAGGTTGTCTTTCAAACAATTTCATCAGATGCAAGTGCAAAGCAGAGCAAAGTCAAAAAATGTAATGTACAACATTACATAAAAGGTGGTCGTTCAAAAGTAGATATGCTACTGGATTATTTATTTTTTTTTTGTCATACTCCGTTGTGTAGCAGCGACAAATTTTAATGTCTTCACATGCTGGTGAAGTGGAAAGAATTGTACGCTGCTCTCAAGAAACGATGTCAAATGAAAATCTGACACATTTTTTCTTAAATTCTTTTAACGAGTCAGATTTTTATTGTTTTATTTTTTATTTTTTATCAGGCTCATTTTCTGCGGAACCAGATTAGTTCCAGTTCCTGACACCTTCACCGTGTAACACCACTGAGATCATGTCTCAAAATAATCTAATCTGAGTTCTTGGAAATCATTTCTAAGGTTTTTCTTTTGAATTTAGTTTGCGGAGTCTTAGGCATGACTTTTTTTTACTTTTAAGGTTGTCTGTCTAATTTTTCCAGATAAGACTCATGAAACTCAATGTAGCATCCAAGAAGACAAAGCAAAGTGTTATGGAGCTTTGGGAGGAGCCGTGGTCATTCAACTGATGAACAACACTTCACAAACCCCCAAATATGAATGGAAAAATAAAACATCAACAATCCTAAGAGGGAGAAGGAACAATTTTGCTCCAAATGACATGGAGGGCAGAAATATCTTTATTCCCCTGTATGGTACGTTCAGCATCATGAATCTCTGCAGAGCTGACAGCGGCAGCTACACTTTGGAAACGTTCGATTCAGATGGACGAAAAATAGAAGACAGGAATCTTCAGCTGATTGTTGAAGGTAAATGATTTTTCTCCATATGGAAGAAAATCTGTCACAATGACAGATCTCCATTTAAGGTCTTAGTAGTTTTCTTAGCATTTTCCACATATGTGCTTCTTGTGCAAATCCTTGCAAATATCTGGAAATAAATCAAATGTTTCTCTTTCAGCTCCTGTGTCCTCTATCAAGCTGGTGCCTGAGTGTTTGTCTCAGGGTCAGATGAAGGTGTCCTGTCAACCAGACGCAGGTGATAGTCTGCAATACAACTGGACTCTGGATGGACGCACACTGACAGACTCTGAGCTCTTCTCAGGAAGTAATGAGACTGACGTCATTGTTCTGAGGCAGAATATCTCGGGACGTCTGGTCTGCTCAGTCTGGAATCGGATCAGCTCTCTCTCAACAGAGAAAACCATATCTACATGTGGTAAATGACAAGATTAAAAACTACAAAAAAAAAACTTCTTCACTAATTTAACAGTGGCACAATCACAATCATACATTGTTTGCTTTCTCCCAGGGTACATTTTCATTAACTGCACTTACAATGAGACTCAGATATCTGAGTGGGTGTTGGCAGAAGGTAACACCCTTTGTGTTGACGCCGTTGCATACGGTGTTGAAGGTAAGGCAACTACATGTTGTGTCCCCTAGAAACACACCACTAATCAAACTGACTGTAAAGATCTATGTTTGCTAATTTCTTTGCTTCTCAAACAGACATGTTAGGAGTATTGGCCAGTGTCTTCTTAGCACTGCTATTTCTCTTAGCTGTTGGAATAGGATTCATCTGCGCCCATAAGAAAAAACATACTTTCCAAGGTACTGACCTGATTTCGTACTTAATGCTTTTGTAATTTATATTTCTTGTTGAACAGAAAAAAAAATAGTGTGTTTACCTGAACAATGCCTTTCTGACATTTTGCAGTGGAGAAAGACAACAGCGAACCTATCTATGCTGAAGTCAGGATTGTGGCACAACAGGAGAGGCAAACGGAGGAAAGCGTGGAAGAAGAAGTGGAGGTCAAACAAGAGACACTTTCAGAGCTTCCTCAGCAGTCGGAGGTAGCTGCAGTAGCCCCTATCTATGCACAAGTCCGTAAAGTTAGGTGACCTGGGTTCCTGGGGTCTCCTTTACCAAATATGCATTATTGACATCAGGTGGATGGGACAAAGTAAGGATGTCTCAAACGTTCAATTAATGTGGTTTACTTTTCAGAACACACTTAAGGTTGATGCTTGTTTTACTTTTCTTAACTTCTGGGGTTCGCCTAAGCTGAAAACACACTAAGACATTTTCTAGACCATAAAGTCTGTGCCAAAACCTTTTAAAGTTTTATGCCGTTCTTGTAACAGGGCAAACATCGGGATCATTTTTATGTTCTACATGTATTTAAAAATCCCTACAAAAAAGTGACTACATGGACTGTCTAATTTAAATATTGTATAAAGTTTGTTGTGCAAGTAAAGAAATATAAAAACACAATTAAATTCTTGCTCTGTTTTTTATTTTTAAAACAAAAACTGGCCCATGTTGTGAACTTGTAAGACAGAAAAGAGGCAGACAGCCTACTGATCCACTGTCTTTGTCCAAGTGAAAACAGCAAAATGGTTAGTAATTATACACCATGTGAAACTAATGTGTACAAATACTTAAGGAGATCATTAAGTCTAACTCTAAGCCCCAAAAAGTTACTCAGACAAAGGTTGAAGTTCACCACAGGGTCTACAGTTTACTGGGGTATTTTCTACTTGTACCTGGAAGCGTAAAAAAATTAATACATTTGTTGAGTTGGAGCACCGTGCACAAGGATTGATGCAAAACAGCTCTAATGGCTGGTGAGAGAGCTAGTGGTTGACAGTTTTTATTGCTGCGCGGTGAACCGGGAACACTTCTGAGCTCCACCATTGATCTCTGGCTGTAGCTTCAAATGCAATTTGTTTGGATTTGTTGCACTGATGAGAATCACTAAGGAATACAGTTAACATAAACTATGCTATTATTTTTAACCCACGAGGCTCTTTTCAAAAGCAGAAATGTTCAGAAAAGTTAGCATAGAGCTTTTGCTTCCTCTAAGATTATTTTGTGTAATTACATCATTGTTTCTTAATATCAAGGCTTAGATATGCCACAGAGGTAACTGAAATCAAACAACCACAAAGGACCTGAAACTGAGCAAAAACACACCAGTAAGTATTTTCTTTTAGGCTAAAATGTGTTTAAATTCATTTTTAAGAATATCAAAACAAAGACTCATTTAAATTATAAATACTTTCTATAAAAGTCGAGTCTGGAGTCATATAATTCAAGTCCTCTTATTTAGCTCTCTCCCCATATTAAATGTATTACATGTGAGCACAGAGAACAAAAAAAACTGTAAAGTGAGTTGTTAGCCATAAAAATACTAACTTAGTTAGTAAAAGAGAACTATACTATTGGCATTATAGTTTTATTTCAGTGACCTTTTAGAAGTGACATTGATTTTATTCAGTTTTAATATGTGAGTTGGCTGAATAACTCGCTTCAGTTATTCAATGCTGCCACCTACTGGATCTACACATCTGTCACTCTGCCAGTTTGCCTGCCATCACTCTTCCTTGTTTTATGCGTTCATTTCAACATTGTCACACATCTCTTATACATTTCAGGGTTTTTTTTGTCGTCACACTTAAAAGTTTTAGATAATCAAACAAATTTTGTAACCAGATAAAGACGACATGATGAAGAATAAATTACGATAAAAAAATGAAATGAAAATTTAAAAAAAAATACGAAAACATACAAAAAATTTTGCATTAAAAAGTTATTGACATATACCAGTCTAAGCAACTTGATATAATTAGCAAGTACATAGTGTAGTTCTAATATGGACTGATCTAAACCCTGACAGTCTGTGTTTTATACGTTTATTACGAACTGTA
>NW_015112825.1:329294-359318 GCF_001443285.1 Poecilia latipinna
ATATATGCAACATTAATGTTAGCTTTTGCATAATTGTTTTAAGATTGGGATAACAATTTTTTTGAAACTGAGCCTGAACATTTTTTAACTACTTTCCAAAAGCTGAGAGGGTGGCTCATACTGGTCAGATCAAAAACTGCCTTTTTGTCACTTTGTGGTTTCTATTTACCCTCTTTATTCTGTTCAGTGGCCTGATTTGTCTCCCAGCCCTCACGAGGCCCAAAGCTGGTACAACTTGGTTAGATTCACCAGAAACGTATTATGTGATAAAAATAGATACGGTGACATGCTGTATCAATTCTTTCATAAACATATTTTTTGTTTTATTTCACTCAACTTTTGAGAAACAGGATTACCTACAATATACTTTCAAAAGGTAAAAAGCATCTCAAAGATATAAAAATGTCACAATCACTGATCTTTTCTGTACGTTGGGCAAAATTACAACATGAATCAGTCTGTCCTCTGTGCCACAACAAACCACACTCATGCTGCACAAGACAATCCGTTTCCTCTCAGGGTTTGGTAAACTTACACCTTTTAGCACTGCAGTAGCAGAAGAATGCGGTGAGGATGAGCGGGGGTGGGTGGACGAGTGAAAGGTGTATGTACCATGAGCTGACCAAGATCTCATCATTTCCTTTGTCGTCTCTGCAGAGTTTCTCCTTCAACCCTTATTATTTGTGAGAGACATTTGACAGTTTTCAGAGTTGCATTTGGCCGGACTGAACGACCTGGCAGCTACTGTCAAGTCATGAACGTCGTGGTTGGATTGTTGCTGACCCTAATCAGATTCACGCCTGGTGAGTTCATGGTTTTTGAGCCCATTTAAAAAATGTTGAATTTCAAGTAGTCCATATACTTTCTTTACAACATTTAAATAAGTGGAAGTGAGTGAATAAGAAATAAGTCTGTTTAAAAAAAAAAAAAAAAGAAAATAGTTGACCAGAGGTTACTTTACGCCATGTGAGATCCGACTGAGTTGTAGTTTATTCCATATTTGTTCAGAAGTGCACAGTTTGCACTTTGTCCTTAATTTAAGTTCTCATCACAACCAACACAGTAAGTCACTATGCTGAAGAAACTATCAACGTGATTTGATTCATGATTATGAAATCATGAAACAAATTTTAAATGGAAGGATGTGAAATCTTTTTCCTGCTTTCATTTTGTGAATCTTAATGTACAATTGGGTGAAAAATCGCAGAGACTTAAATAACATGCGGTGTACCGTATGCATATTTCTCATCCGGGGTAATTCTCTGCAGCTAGATTTAAATTAATTTCATCAAATCAGTTCACCTCTAAAGGGGAGACAACCATTCAGCTCCTGTTTTAATCACACTTTATTGCAGTTTAGCAATAAAGTTTGGGAAAAAATGTAGTCACTCTACCTATTAGTTTCTGACCGTAAAACATCATTCAGCTTTAACAGGTAATTCATTAGTGGTTTTAAAAGATCACTACATCTTACACCTACAGAAAGAACAGTTTTATTTTCACGTTCAGTTTTAATCATCCAGACGTGAGTGAAGAATCTGGATAGCATGGGAGATTTTTAGTAATGTTGCTATTCAATCACTGCTATTATGTTTGAGCCACTTTTGACACTTCTGCAGGTGCAATGATTAGTGTGAGAAAGTGAAAGACTGATATGCAATAGTGTGAGGTGTTGTGGTCATTTTGCAGCTAAAGAAAATATTCTGACCCTTTTCTTTTGCATTTCTTCATTATTCTGTCATGCTTAGCAAAACATAATTATGACTGATAGTAGGGCAGTGCATGAGGCTCACTGATGTATGTGCAGCTGTCCAAGGTTGGATTCCCGAATAAAACTCACTAGAGCAACCAAAGCTTTAAAAGACTGACCAGTTCTTTACTTTTTTTGTCATATTTTACTGCTTAATATGGCAGTGGGCTTTTTGTAAATTATAAAATAAACTTTCGTTGGTGTTCACACGCAGCCTCCAAATAAGAGTAGACGTACTGAATACCTCTTGAACAAAGCACTCATATTCAGTGAACATTAACATTTAGTAATTAAGCAAACTCGTGATTTTATGTACGTATTATAAATAGCTGGATTCTGAAGGATCACAATCGTTTGCTTTTTCAACATGTTTTTCTCAGAATCTACAGCTGTACAATTTGACGGTGACGGCAGGCAGGATGCAGCTCAGTGTTGCATCGCTTTGGGAGGAAATGTGGTCATTCAACTGACTGAAAACACCTCAGAAATACCTAAATATAAAAATAAAAAAAAATAATGACAGAAAGAATAAGTATTTTTTATCTACCTTGCATAGATTTTCATCCTCCAATTTTGGTATATATAGTTTTAAAAAGAAACCTCATCAAGACTGACTGTAGCTCCTATGAACTGACACCAAACACTTCAGATGTCTGGTCAGATTATTACATAGAGATGGATCAGCTGGGAGGATGTCGCCGGAAACGTGCAGCATTGTTTTGATCTGTGGATCACTAAAAAAAAAAAAAAAAAAGCAGCTTTATTACAACTCTCTGCAGCAAGTGGACAGGTATTGACTCTGTTTGACCCATTGCTTTGTTTTGAAACATTTTTTATTCTGTCTCAGAATCTGCAGCAGGAGAAACTCACTGTGATGGAAGAGAGGATGGAGGTCGGTGTTTTGTAGCTTTGGGAGCAACAGTGGTCATCCAGCTGCTCAACAAAGTGTCAGAAATACCTAAATATGAATGGAAAAATGAAAGAGTTGTAATTCTTAGAGGCATTAGAGGCAAAGGGTACAATTTCTCTCAAAATGCCCTTCAGAACAGATCTCTTTTTATTCCCAGCATTGGTACAGTTAGAATCAAGAACCTCCAGAGAACGGACAGTGGAGAATATACTTTGAATATCTTTGATTCAAATGGACGAAATATGGAAAGCCGAGCTCTTCAGCTGATTGTTCAAGGTGAAGCTTTGTGTTTTCCGACTGATAATTAACTTTATAGTAGTTCTACCCATAAAGAATCACTTCATAATTTCTTTTTCCGTTTTCAGCTCCTGTATTTTCTGTCCATCTGGTCACTGAGTGTTTGTCCCAGTTAGAGATGAAGGTGTCCTGTCTCACTGAGGGAGGGGACAGTCTTCAGTACGTTTGGACTCTGGACGGAGACAAACTGACAGACTCTGAACTTCTATCAGCAAATAATGAGAATGACATTATTATTCTGCGACACAGTGTCTCAGGGAGTCTGGCCTGCTCAGTCAGGAATCACATCAGCGTTGGTTTCAAAGAGCAGATCATCTCTGCTTGTAAAGGTAGGAAGAACAAACACAATGCAAGATGCACTAAACACAGCTTACTTTTGTTTTTATAGACAAACATAGTCCATTATACAAAGAGCAGCTGGTATTATTTGTCATGTTGCGCTATTCTAAGATTCTTAAACCACAAAATGTCCTTAGCTGAATGATTCTTTAAATCTTTGGAACTGGAGTTATGAGGTAGTGAGAGATTTTAACTTAAAACACACAATTGTTATGTTCACATAAATGTCAAATGACGAAAAACAAAAACACAACCATGACTTTCTGTCAGATGCAACCATCAGCATTTTTTTAAAAGTAAAACTTTTATGTTCAGCTTCCATGTAAAGTCAAACAAGCATCTGATTACAACAAATGAAATCTACAGTAACAATCAACTTAAAATAACTGTGTAATGCAAATAACTTTGTGATCTTCAAGCATCACAAGATATCTGCATTGGTTTTTAACATCTGTCTCTCAGAGTTTACAGCAGGAGAAACTCACTGTGACGCCACAGAGGACAGAGCTCAGTGTTTTGGGGCTTTGGGAGGAACTGTGATCATCCGGCTGATGAACAACGCCTCAGAAATACCTAAACATGACTGGAAAAATAAAACATCCATATTCCTCAGAGGTGAAGGGCATGAATTCTTTCAAAGTGTCCTTCCAAACAGATTATTCTTTCTTTCCAGCAATGATACGATTAGCCTTAAGAACCTCAGCAGGTCTGACAGTGGTGAATATACTCTGGAAATATTTGGTTCTGAAGGACAGAAAACTCTGCAAACTCTTCAACTGGTTGTTCAAGGTAAAAACATTCTGACTGAAATCGACTTATCAATAGACTTTTTTGTAAGTATTCATATTATATTTAACGTTTTACTGCATTTCCTGTTGTAGAAACAAACACACTGCAAGTTGCAACTTACTGTCTTTGGGGCAACATTTTTACATTTCCTCCTGTTGCAGAAAATTGGGGATCACGTGAAACAAAGAAATTTCATTATCAATATTTATGACAATGTTTTCTCATTCTAGCTCCTGTGTCGTCTGTCCAGCTGGTCACTGAATGTTTGTCCCAGTTAGAGATGAAGGCGTCCTGTCTCTGTCAGAGAGGGGACAGTCCTCAGTACAGCTGGACTCTGGATGGACACACACTGACAGACTCTGACCTTCTCTATGAGCAGAAAGAGACGAACATTGTAGTTCTGAGAAAAAACATCTCAGGTCGTCTGGTCTGCTCAGTCAGGAATCAAGTCAGCCACGCCTCTGAGGAAAAAACTCTACTGGTTTGTAAAGGTGGGTGGGAAAAAATGGACTTTGTAACTGGACTTCTTCTTGTGTAGGAATTGCGTTTCACATTTTGTTTTTGACATTAGCAAGTGAGAAAATGATCATTTTTTAAATCATTAATTGTGATCTGTGCAATTTGATTGACAAAGGTTAGTAGTTCTTATCTATTCTAAATCACAAATTCATAAAAATCACAACGTTTATCTTATCTTCTGCAGTACAATGTGTCCAGAAATGTTAAGAAAATTTATACTTGACTTTGCTGTTTATGTTTCAATAAAGCATCTGCTTCTTGTCGCGCTTGTCTCTACAGATATCTCCCTGCTCGTACACAGTTTGCTGTTTGGTGCAACATTTGTTTCCTGTGGCGGGATCTGGCTTTACTTCAAACTGAAGGAGAGCAAAAGCAAGGACTTTGTCACTTACGCCAGAAAAGATAATCCAGATGACTTTAATGTAATTGAACAGTCTGATTTAACGAAGCATAAACACAAATAAATGTTTTTGTCCTTGTGAGTACATAAAAAAATATATATGCAGATATTAACCGTTTTTAGCATTGATCATAAACATTTAAAAAGTGTAACTCAGTGAGAAAAAAAATACTGACACTGCTCACAACTATAAGTAGAAAATAAGTCTCACATTTTATAAAACACAAAATACAAAGGAATCTATTTTAGACACATGTTTAAGTCAAACTGTTACTTCTAGGTTTTTTTCTAAGGACTGGCTTTTCAACAAAAATAGAAGCAGAGTGAAGATGAAAACGAGAGTCCTTTTAAAAGAAGTAAATAGAGGAAGAGAGTTCTCGACAGCAGTCAGTCCATATTCAGCTAAGCAAAGCTTCCTGTTGTGCTCCTTCTTTGTCTCCTTGTTTACCATCCATCCATCCATCCATCCATCCATCCATCCATCCATGGTCTTTACCTACATATCATTGGGTCGCTGGAGGGCTGAGCATGAAGCAGGTGCATCCTGGACAAATTGCCAGTTTATCTCGAGGCATCAGAGAGACACACATGACCACGTAGAGACACACACACGAAGGGCAATTCAGAGTCATTCATAAACCCACCGGATAAGTGTTTGAACTGCAGGATGTGTGTGGAGGATGGAGAACCCAGAGAAAACCCACACAAGCAGCAGGACAACATGCAAAAGGCCTCCAGAGAGACTCCAGACCGGCTTTCAATCTTCTTCCTACAAGGTGACAGCGATGCCGGCTCCACCACTGTGCAGCCTGCTGATCATACAGCAATGAGAAAACTGGAGGACAGTTTTCACTAGCTTTCATGCAAACTGACTTGAATATATTGACAGTAAAAAGCATATTTCCAGCAGTTTGCAGCATTAACGTGGTCAGTGTATTTTTAGACTTCCTCTGTTGTCTTCACTTCTCAGAAGGAAAGGCGCTGGGTGTTTAAAAAAAAATCAGCTTTTGTGTTAGCTGGTTTACAGGTGACGACAAAATATTGCTTTATATGCAGTTAAGATGAACTTTTATGGGTTCGTTTGAAATTGTAAGAAGTTGCAATTTGTAAATGATCCTGCATTCGCTTACAACACTAATTTAGCATAAGATCTGGGGTAACTGGGCTTTTCGCTGTTCAAACTATGTGAAGTCTTTAAGGTGACACGCCTGTAAGCAATCATAAAAAAAAACAACAACTGTGAAAAGCTTGTTTTTGTTTTGCACTACAGTGGAAATGTAATCTAAGTTGGCTTGAGGGGGGCAGCAGAATTGACTAAACTGTCACCACTTCCTTTTTCACCTCCACACAGCTTCGTCTGCTCAGGCCGATCAGTAACAAGATGCATTTTAAGCTATTCAGCTGCACAATGGTGTCTGGTAGCTGGTTTAAAATAATAGCTGTGGTTGGAATACTGATGGTGGTACTGGAGGTATCCTGGGGTGAGTTGGACATTTGTTTTCTTAAAGCTGATAAAAAAAAATGCTGTAAATGACACGATTGAAAAATGTTAAACATTAAAATAAACTGGATACAAAAGGATAATATTTTATGTTGAGAACTGCCTGAACATCAATTGAATTTTTATACATTTTAGTTAGGAACTGTAGAGTCACAGCTGTTCTGTTATTTGAACAGTTCGACTCACATAAACTTAGTGAATGTGAAATATAGCTTAATAGATGTGTAATTGGTCCCACGCTCTGAGAGCTATATGACGCACATCACTGATCCTTATCATGAAGACAGATATTAAACTAAAGACGTTCAATCAACACAGCAACATCACCACCTGGACCAAATGTGACCTCTTTCCAAAATGACCTCTCGTTGATCTCTTAATCAGCAGAAGCATGCTATCTGCTAAATCTCGCCATCAACACCTCCGCACAGTTAGGTATCTCTGGGTCATAGTTTAGACTGATTTCAAACACTGCATGAAGAAAAGGTCACCTCTCCATCTTCTCCATTATCTTTCCATAGCTGTAGAAATAAAGGATGTGAGTGTTCAAAATTCAGATATTTATTTATTTGAAATGTATTTTTCAATTAACTGCTTTTCATTTACTGTTCACTAGGTTTGGAAAATCAATTGCAGGTGAAAGTAAATAAAATATATAAAAAAAGAAAAACATGGCACATTCATTTAGAGAAAAAAAATGAATATTCACAAAGAAACTCTAAAGCTAAAGACTTTTTTTTATTTCCCTTTCCTTGTTTGTTCATCTTTATTTTCTTTCTTCAGTCTGTTATTTCATTCACGTTGTTTCTATGTGCATGTAATATGTAGGGCTGGTCTTCTGTTTGACATTATTTCTAATGAAAAGGAAGAAAATCTGACACCCAAATCTCAGTTTGGACATGAAGCATAAATGTTTAGATTCCATCTTGAATATTGTTAAACCACTGTAACAATATTCAACCATTGTCCTAAAACACATTCATCCAAGAGCCACTGAGAAAGATTCCTTGAAATTTTCTGATTGGCTTTGGATTCCCTTTCAAATGGGATTTATATCAGGTGTGGTGCAACTGGAAATACACGACATTTGAAACAAACTCATGATTTGTAACTTTTGAGCATCATTTTTGGTGCTTTGTTTTTAATTGCTTTGTGTTTTTTTAAACTTGCAGGTGCAGAAACTTACTGTGATTTCAGAAAAGATGGAGCTCAGTGTTTGGGATCTTTGGGGGGAACAGTCCTCCTCCAGCTGATGAGTAACATTTCAGAAATACCTAAATATGAATGCAAACATAACATATCAAAAATCTTGAGGGGTACATTCAATAATTCTCAACTAATTGGTCTTCAGAACAGACTTAACTTCATTCCCAGTAACGGTACATTAATCATAACGAACCTCAGCAGAATTGACAGTGGTGCTTATACTCTGGAAACCTTTGACTCAAATGGAAAGAGTGTAGAGAAGAAAACTCTTCAGTTGAATGTTGAAGGTAAATAATTTGTTTGTTCTACTGTCAGATTAAATTATTTTGATCGATCATCTTATTTTATTGGCATTTATAACAAATGCTATATTTAACAGTGATGCCATTTTTTTCCCTTTTTGCTTTCATTAGAAATGATATAAAAAAATAACTGGATATTATGTATATTTTTGGACTAGCTAAATTAAAACTCCACTATCATTAAATAAATGTTTCTCTCTCAGCTCCAGTGTCCTCTGCCCAGTTTGTCTCTCAGTGTTTGTCCCAGGGACAGATAAATGTGTCCTGTCTCTCTGAGGGAGGGGACAGTCCCCAGTACAGCTGGACTCTGGATGGACACTCACTGAGAGACTCTGAGCTTTTCTCTGGAAATAATGAGACTAACATCATCGTTCTGAGACAGAACATCTCAGGACGTCTGGTCTGCTCAGTCAGGAATCAAGTCAGTTTCATCTTCAGGGAAATTCAAATATCTACATGTGGTGAGTTAGAATATGCTGAATATATATTTTTGATCAATTTAAAACTAAAAAGATTGCTCCCTACACCAACTACCTTTCTTTTCTCACAGTCTTCGTAAACTGTTCTGTGAATGGGACAGAAATATCTACCTGGATGTTTCAAGAAAATGACAGTCTATGTGCTGAACCAACAGGAAACCCTTCACCAGACACACCTGTTATTAGTGGTATTCCGGGTAAGCTATTTAAATCAATAGCTTAGCATTAACACAACTTTGAATCAAACCTAGAGGATTGATCAATCTTGTACAGTACATTAACAAGTGAAAATTTAGTAATGAGGGTTCATTTTTTAAATGTATTTTATTTTTATGTAAGGAACAGAATGGTGGCCAGTAGTAGCTGGTGGACTCGGAGCTCTGATAATTATCGTAGTTGTAAGCTCTGCAATCATCTGTGTCAGGAAGAAGAAAAAAAACAACAGAGGTAATAAAGTTATTTCTTAGTGATGACATTAACATTGAAACAAAACACATCCAGTTGACATCCTGTGCTATAATTTCCCATTCTTCTGTAGTGGAGGAAGATAATGTAGAACTAACCAATGATAACGGGAGAAGAAGGCAAGAGGAGCAATCTGGGGACGTCCAATACGGCCAAGTGACGAAGAAACCTCGGCATTCTGATGTAACGTTGTCAGATGATGTGTATGCAAAGGTCCTTAAGCAAACCTAAACTAGATACATTCATGTTGTCTGCATTATACTGAAATCAAGAAAGAAGAATTCACAACCAAATATCTTTGTTTTTCCTCGATTTTGAGCACATATATGATTTACTGCCTCAAAAAGTTGATGAATGTACTTTTATTGATGTTCTTTTCTTGTTTGTATTGACCGTACATGTTTTTAAACTGTACAGTTGAGATAAAAGTTGTGTAAAGTTGCGTGTTTCATCGGTTACAAGTTGTAGCCAGCCATGTTTGCAATCGTGTAATAGAGATGTGATCAAATGAGCTTCACTGCTCGTAATACGGAAGAGGAATAGGGCCACTGAAAAAAAAATAAAGCAGTTCTGACTTTCATCTCAGAGTTCTGAGAAAAAAGTCAGAATTCTGACTTTAATCTCAAAAATAATAATTCTGACTTTAATGTCAGAATTCTGAGATTAAAGTCAGATTTTTTATTTTATGTTTTTTTTTTCCTGTGGCCCTAATCCTCTTCCGTATTTTAATCTCCTCTCTACTGAATGAAAACAACATTTTGTACAGCAGGGTCAACAAAAAAAGTTTGTTTTCCACCAGCCAGACTCCATAATGTCTAATGAAACACGTTATGATATGTTTGAGATTTTTAAGAAGTTTTTAAAATCCATGCAAGCAATGGGACTACGAACATTAGTACAGACACACAACACAAAACACATGATTAAATGATGCTGATATCTTTTTGTTCCTCTTCTTGTCGTCTCTTGGACCACTTCCTGTCTTTTTGTATCTCTTTGCTTTTTTGTCCAAGGCAAAGATCTCTGACCTTTTTTGACAAGGTCAGAGGTTCTTGTCAGAAAGGATCTTGACTTAACATTATTTCTAACTTGCAATGAAACATCCCCATCAAAAGTCCTGATATTTTAGGAGTTCGGTCTCATCCAGAGGATGACACGTTTCCAGCGTAGGTTACCATGGTGATGGACCCAGTTAGGAGGTGAACCAGCTGTGCGATAACAATCTTAACTTGCTGTAACTTTGATAACATTGACTAATACCACGTCCTTGTTCATGTGTACTATTTTATACTGCTATTATGTTCGAAATAAATAAATAATTTCTAAGTGCATTTCTCTGTACATTCTTTAAATGTTTAAAGCCACTAAATACTGATATGCAGTAGATAAAATGTTGAATAACTTCATATTATTTTATATTATTTTCTCCATGTATTTAGTGCAGGGGTCAGCAACTTTTGCAGTTTTGTCCTCAGTGCAGCTAAAACAAATTTGTTTGGAGCTGCAGAAGCAACATGATTCTGAAAAATAGAGCTCGTTTTTGTAATATGTGCTATAAAATATTTGTGGTTTTTAAATTAAATAATCCTATATTTGTTTTAGTTATTCTCATAAATATTATTTTGAATGGGACATTTACAGTTTATAGAAAATGATCTAAAAAGGACATGGTTTGTGGCTTTCCCTCTGATTTATATTTTTACTTACCCAACCTTTTTCAGCAAAGATTTTATGCTTATATCACATATTTAAAGATAAAAGAAGGTCAAAAATTACATTTATATTTTCATCTTCTGCTTCTGCAAAGATCAGTTTTTCCACTCTAGAATTAAAAAAGAAAAACTAAATCAATTTTGTCTGGTGTCATGGTACATATAGGCTTACCTTTTAATAACTGTGGTGGCAAAAGAACCTGGTGAGACGTAATGAAGGTCCTGTTTCATTTTCTAATCTAAAACTTGATGAAGCAGTCATCACTTCCTTTTTACCCCACTGCAGACATAGTTTCTATCTTTACATGTATTAGTCATACCAGACAGTTTATAGTTTATAGTGCTGCATTGCGTCTGACTGTCATGAAAGCTGTTTTTGGATTATTGGTGATGCTACTTAGAGTATCACAAGATAAGTGGTCATTTTTTATTTTTACAATCATATTTTTTTAGAACAGTTTTTTTTGCTAACAACACTGATTTTAGTTAAGGCTACTAAATGATCCGTATAAAACAGACTTAACGATGCTAAGTTGTTGATTTGATGAGATTGGGGACGTGATATAATGTCAAGATAAAACTTTGCACCCAGCTTGGTGATATTTTGTACCACCTTTGACAGCCATAGCATTGCTTTTGTTTTTTCTTTTTAAAGAAATGTGGTTTTGACATTTCCCTACAATACATATTTGCTGTCAAATTTTTGAAAAGTCAATGCTCAGCTTTTATTAGTGTAAAATGGAAATCAGTCAATATATCACAGCTGCTCATTTTCCATTAAAACCCTGCCAATACGGTTTATTATATTGGGGAAACTAATACAAAAAAAATAAATAAATAAATAAATAAATAAAAAAAATTCGTGTTGACATTTCTTTTCTTGAGCAGCAGTGGAGACTTTCTGCGATGGCAGACAGGATGGAGCTCTGTGTTACGGAGCTTTGGGTGGAAGTGTGGAGCTCCGGCTGATGGACAGCGCCTCAGAAATACGCAGATACAAGTGGAGGAAGAAAGTATCAATGGCCAAAAACTACCAAATGATTCTTACAGGCCAAAAGAACAAGATTAAAAATAATACTTTGAGTAGCAGATCTGTGTTTATTCCCAGTAATGGAACGTTCTGGATCAATAACCTGAACAGCACTGATGGTGGTGAATACACGCTTGAGTTTTTTGATTCAAATGAACAAAAGACTCGAAGTCAGACTCTACAGTTGTTAATAGAAGGTAAATCTTTTTGTCATCTAATTCTTTCAAACTTTGAAAGATACTTTTTAATCATATCAACAGCTTCTCTGTGTGTGTTTCTCTTAGCTCCAGTGTCCTCTGTCCACCTTGTCTCTGAGTGTTTGTCCCAAGGACTAGTAAGGGCTTTCTGTCTTCCCGAGGGAGGGGACAGTCCTCAGCTCAGCTGGACTCTGGATGGACATGCACTAACAGACTCTGAGCTCCTCTCTCGAGATAATGACACAAACTTCATTGTCCTGAGACAAAATATCTCTGGACGTCTGTCCTGCTCAGTCAGGAATCATATCAGTCATGTCTCCAGAGATCAAACTGTGTCTGTCTGCGAAGGTGAGATAATTTACTTTGACCAAATTTTTGTTTTATTGTCTTGTTAAATACAGTAGTTTGCAAACTTATCGCCACTAAACCTTTTGAACCATCATGCAACCATAAACTTGAGCATTTTGACTCACTTTGCGTGCCATACATTCGTATTAAGTCTTCCTGTGAAAACTGTTTATTATTTTACTCTTTAAAGTTATGTACTACTTTGTGTTGGTCTGTTACAGTATTCTGATGAAATGCATCTAAGTTTAAGGTTGTGATGTGACGAAATGGAAAATATATAAGTTGTACAAACAATTTAAAAGGTGCTGTATCCAAAGGTATCAAATCTTCAGGCTGTATTAATAACTGTCACACATAAGATTTATAAAAGGTAACATATGTACTTTACGACTGAGACAGGATTAACCTCCAAGATACCACACTTTATTTTAAAATAATATATCTTTATTTTACATATGTAATTATTTTTAGTTCTGTGCAAATGTTAGTTTTTCTGTTGCATTTAATAATAAAAACTGGTCACGTTTTCATATGAAGATGCAAATAAAACTTATGAATTGAGGAGGTTTTCTGTTAAGAACAAGCAAACTATAATTGCAAATGATAGTTGAACTGATAAAATAATCATTTAAAAATTAACAAAAACTAAACAATTATAATGGCCTGTAAAATAAGTGGAAATATATTTGCAGGAACTGCAGCACTGTCATGAGTTTTGTGTGTAAATGGACTCTCACAAAAATGACTCTCATCTACTTGCAGAAATGGAAACTTACTGCGATGGCAGACAGGATGGAGTTCAGTGTTATGGACCCCTGGGGGCAACAGTGGTTCTCCATCTGATGGATAGCTTATTAAAAATACCTAAATATGAATGGAGACATCAAAGCTCAACAATCCTTAAGGGCAGAACGAACACATTTTTTCCACATCCCCTCCAGAGCAGATATCTCTTAATACCGAGTAATGGTACATTTACCATAAAGAACCTTATGAAGGCCGACAGTGGTGAATATACTCTGGAAACATTTGACTCAGATGGACGGAAAACAGGGCAGCATGCTCTTCAGCTGACTGTTCAAGGTGAATTTCCTTTCCTTCCTGATAAAATTATGGCAATGTATCATATCATTAACACAGAACTTTATACATTTTCTGTTTATTATTGCAAACTTTGAAGAAAAGACACCAAAGGTGTGTGAATTTCATTAGTATTTCACAGTTTATTGTCTCTCCTTCAGCTCCTGTGTCCTCTGTCCAGCTGGTTACTGAGTGTCTGTCCAAGTCAGAGTTGAAGGTGTCCTGTCTCATAGAGGAAGGGGACAGTCCTCAGTACAGCTGGACTCTGGATGGAAACACTCTGACAGATTCTGAGCTCATTTCTGGAAACAATGGGACAAACTTCATCATTCTGAGACAAAATGTCTCAGGACGTCTCCTCTGCTCAGTCAGGAATCACATCAGTCGTGTCTCCAAAGGAGAATTCATTTCTCCGTGTAAAGGTGAGAATAAAATCATCCCAATGCTTCTTTTAAATATTTAGTGTTTTAGATTGCCTAGAAAAGGATTTCATCAAAAATATTTTTTTACTTGAACATATGACATTTCACGATTGATTGAACCACCACAGCAATTTTACATTGCACTGCACTATGTTCACCAAGACTTCTGTCATATATTTATTACCTAATTACAGCATTGTGTTTTCACTGTACTGTATTGATGCTAACATAACTTTTGGTTTTTGTTCTTCATGTCTGAACAGATACTTCTCCGCTCAGATGTGGTTTGATGTTTGCTGCAGCCGTTCTTACATGTGGTGGGATTGGCCTCTATTTCAAACGGAAGGAGACAAAATATAAGAAAATGTTAATCACACCACAAAGAAACCTGAATCCAGAGGACCTTCAAGTTATTGAACAAAGTAATTTGACTGATGTTTAAGTGTTACTCTTTATCTTTTGTTAATGTGTGAAGATTTCAGCAGCTCAGTTTAAATGTCCGAGAAAAGGTCTGAATAACTGCTTTATTTTAGCATCTATATAAGTATCTGTCCTGACATTTAATGTAAACATGCATGTTGATTTAAATATAAAATTTTCATTGTTAACCCAAACCGTAATATTATACAAGTTATACTTTATATACTTGGTAGAGAACAACTGATAGTTCACAGACATTCATAATTTAATTCTTATTCAAATTTGAAAAACACTTTATTGATCCCAAAGGAAAATGAAATGTTGTTGTAACTCATTTATTCAAAGTCTTCAAATAGTTATTGTAGGCAGTGATGGCTGTTGGCAGGAAAGATCTCTTGATTAATATTTGGACTTTGAAATTATGTATACTTTTCCAACTTTAAGAAGCCTTTCATGTACATATATTCATCATTGCTTCTAATACTTAAAAATAAACAACTAAAGACTTACCTGTTTGTCGTTTATCCTGTTTTATTTTCAGTTGTGCAAATGTAATGAATGACAAACTGGTTCTTTCATAAACACAGTGCTGAAGTCAAGAATCTCTATTTTAGTGTACAACATCCTCAGTTACAGTTGCACCTTCACCATGTGTGAAGGTGCAACACACACAAAGAACAAAAGTGTTTTTCTTTTGTTCTTCTTAGACGATCATTCAGATTAAAATGTGCTTTTGATACATTTGATTCATCTGTTCCTCTTGGCTCATTTAATGAATATTTTTTTCTAATTCCTGTTTCTCTTGAAATTATTACAATGATTTTTTTTTTCTCAAAGTCTTTTCTTTTATTTAATCCCAAGCATAGTGATGACGTCTACTGACTGTGGAGCACAGGATAAAGACATTGAAAGCTGAATTTATAAGCAGACTTTGTCTATAGTTTCATTTTGTGCCATGTCAGAAAATATTGACAGTCCTATCTGTTAAGTCTGTTGATTGGTTCAGGCCTCATAAATACATTCAGGGCGTATGAGGTTGATTCACTTTTTAAGCTTCAGTTTGTCAACCCATGAAATTGGAAAAATATTAGATGTATGGATAGCAGAATACTAATTTAGTCTGACTTTTATATTTAACACTGATTTTACAGTAGGTTGAGCCGTATTAAGATGTGTGTTGATGTTTGAAGTATTTAATTTTTTTTTTGTATTTTTAATCTGACTCAGGATAATCGAAAACTTCAGATGCTGAACTAAACACTTTGAAGCTGAATTAAAAAAAACCTTCTCAATGTTGCCATCTGTTTTATAAAAGGACCAACGTGGCATAATATATAACCCCAAAAATATACTTCAGTACTATCCATACTCATCAAAAGTAAAAATATATATATATAGCAGGAAAGAGAGACTGATTAGTAGATGGTAGTATTATCTCAGTCAGGAAGGCATTAGACAAATGGAAAGTGAGACCAGATGTAACCTCTATTGAGAGAAAAAAAATGGAAGGAATACATACAATTAACAGTAAAAATAACAGGAAATGATGCAAATTGGAGAACATTAGAAGCCAAAAGAAAGAAAACGTCTTAGGTTTGCCTTCCAGCACCCTAAGCCAATAGAAGCGTAACTAAAGAGATAGCTTAGGCCAGTCTAACTGTAAGCTTTATCAAAAAGGAAAACTTTAATCCTCGTCTTAAAAGTAGACAGAGTGTTTGCCGTAAAACTGGGAGCTGGTTTCACAGGAAAAGACCCTAATAACTAACATTCTGCCTCCTATTCTACGTTTGGAAATTGTCTGAACCGTTGAGCCTGATTCAGCAAACTGGTAAACTTGCAATCTGACAGCTAAAAGTGTTCAGTTTTCTCTCAGTGTCACCATAGCAAAACGTTTGCTGTGGTGGGAGGTGTTTCGTGTTTGGTTGAGAAGTGGTCACAAACTTGTCATTTCCTTTTTCATCTGTGCGCTTCTCTTCTCAGGCTGATTATTAATAGGAGCCATTTTACACCTTTCTGGATAGTTTACTTGCACATAGTGTGGGAGCTGCTAGAGAGAAATGAAAGCCGTTGTTGGACTATTGATAGTGCTACTGAGAGTATCACATCGTGAGTTTTCCTTTTTTATATTTCATTTAAAAAAAAAAAAGTCGGGCCTGGTGTGACACAGTTGTTAGAGCGGGTGTCCCACATACAGAGGCTAAAGACCTCAGTGCAGATACTCCTGTTCTCGATGCCTTTGTCGAATGTCTTCCCCTCTTTTCTCTGCCCCCCTTTCTGTCAGATTACCTTCAAATGAAAGCCACTAGTGCTCCAAAACATTTTGGAATAAAAAGAAAACAATTTAATTAATACAGAATTGTAACTTACAATGGAGTATTAGGGTCATACTAAAAATAAATAAAAAATTATGAAAATAAAGTCATATTATTATGAGAATAAGGTCATACTATTATGACTTTATTCTCATAATTTTTGCAGCTGTAATTTTATAACTTTCTCAAAATTGTATTTTTTTTTTCTTAGTGTGACCCCGATACTCCTACATAGTAACTGAGCCAGATGAATAACAAGACTGAAGAAATAAAATATGTTCTTAAATGCATGTCTGAAGTCACTAGGGGTGCACCAGTTGCAGTTTTCCTCTCTCATAGCAGAGCAAAAGAGGACAGTGGATGAATTTTAGACATTTGTCGAGGAAGATAAAATCGGTGGATAAGCTTGGCTTCACATTTAAGTATCTATTGATAACTGATCTTCTAGAGTTAAAGAAATAGAGGTGGATTTCTTAGCTGGCTGTCACACCACTAAAAGTCACACTTTATCTTTCAGTAATGTAAATCAGCCATAAATGAAAAACATCCTCAGCTTTGCTGTATGCTGAGAGTTTTGGACAACTTGAACTTGACCTGGTTTCCTCCACATATATTCCAACTAGATTGCTTTGTTTTTGGTTCCTTAGAGTCTGAAGGGTAAGTTTTTTTCTTCTTTCAACCTATTTTTCAACATTTTCAGCTGCTGAAACCTACTGTGATGCCGGACAGAAGGGAGCTCAGTGCTATGGCGCTTTGGGAGGAACTGTGGCCTTCAAGCTGATGGACGAAACCTCAGAAAAACACAGATTCAATTTGAAGAAGGAAGTATCAATGACGAATGAATCAAACCAAATTATTCTTTCTGTCAGAAGCAATGTGATTACTTCCAACACCATGAGCAGCAGATCTGTCTTTATTCTTAATAACGGAACATTCAAGATCAATAACCTGAGCAGAAGCGACGGTGGTAAATATACGCTTGAGATTTTTGATTCTACTGGGAAAAGAAAAGAGAATAGGACTCTACAGCTGCATGTTCAGGGTAAATTTGTGTTTTTTTTATTGAACTCTATTTCATTTCGGTAATGATTAAGTCATTCTAAACAAAAAACATTCTGAAAAACTTTGCATGTTATAAAATAGCTCAAAAAACGTACTGTCAAGTGCAATATTTCTTTCTACTTTTACATTAAACATAAAACTATTAAGTCTTTTGTACCTTAGTGTAAATGTATTTTATTTTCTTTGGATGTTAAATGTATATTTGAATGGCTTATTCTGCACACGAATTCCTATTAAACTTAAACTTGTGTAAAAGTATAATTGGCAAATAAAGCTCTGAATCTGAATATTACTCCTGTCCTCTGCATTTTTCAGCCCGTGTGTCGTCTGTGCGTATGATCTCGGAGTGTGTGGCTCAGTTGTTAAAGGTGTCCTGTCTCTCTGAGGGTGGGGACAGTCCTCAGTACTCCTGGTTTCTGAATGGACAACCAACCGGAGACACAGAGATCGTGAACAGAAATCCTGTGAATAACATCATTATTCTGAAACAAAACATGTCAGGATACCTGACCTGCTCGGTTTGGAATAAGATCAGCAGTGTCTCAGAAGAAAGGAGGATATCTCTTTGTGAAGGTCAGTGAACTGTATATGAGTTTGTTTAATTGATCTTTAGCAGCTACTTTTTGAATTTCTCAAGACACAAATGGATAATTACCGATGTAATGCTAAGATAATAATACCACTGCCAAAATGATTCAGTGATAAAAACCCCAAAATAGACAGAAAAGAAAATGGAATCACTGATAAAACACATTAGTTTCTGATCACTTTTACTACTGACTGAACAGATACCGGACCAGGATTAAGTGAGCCTGGCTGCATGCCTGGTTTGGAGCAGGCCAGCTGCGCAGGATACAACACCATGGCACCTTGAGTGTTGCTGCTTTTGTGAAACCGATGAGAGGTTTATTTCAACCAGGTTATCTGATAAAACCTAGTCTAATTCCAGTGGTGGAGAAAGTACTCAAGAAATGTACTTAAGTAAAAGTACAAATACACAGACAAAAATGTACTCAAGTAAAAGTAAAAGTACCACATTAACATTTCTACTTAAGTAAAAGTAAAAAAGTACTGGCATTTAAAAATACTTAAGTATTAAAAGTAAAAGTACTTGCTGAATGCATTACCTAATCCCTAATACAATATCATTAAGTGAACGATCGTATTTAATTTTAATACATTAGAAATGTGCCATTTTAATGAACAATGCCACAGATAAAGCATGTTTTTATTATGTTTAATCTCTGTAACATAGTTTAGACTCAGATATGTGATTCTATGCATCATAATTTCAGGGATGGAAACATCTTGTCTCCTGTCCCAACATAGCATGAACTTCACTTTTTTTTGCCACTATTGGCATTCATTTTTAAAGAAATCCAACAGAAAGGGGATGGAAAGAAGGTGGGTGAGGGAGGACGTGCAACCAGGAGCCAGTAGCAGAGTTGTAGTCAAGACCACGTCAAGACCAGCACCCCACACTACGTGACACAAAAACATTAAGTTTTACCTATCAAAATTAGTTCTCAAATTGATCTGAAAGAACCACATTCCCATAAAACACCTACATATTAAATACTTTATTGGGTCTCTGGAGAAATTGATCGCATACTGCGGAGACAATTCATAAGATTCATAAGATATTCATAAGATAATTCATAAGATAGACCAACACAAATACACACATAATAGCAAATTGTAAAGAAAATGTACATGGCTTTCAAAAAAGTGTTTCAAATCAAAATCTGAAACATTTTTAGTAGCAAATATTTGTAGAACCACCTTACCCTGCCATTACTGCTGGCAGCGTTTTGGTACAACTTCACCAGCGAACATCTAGTTATTTTTTTGTGTAAAATAGCCTAGGTTCAGGCAGACAGGACAGAGAGGGCCAGTGAATAGATAGATTTTTAAAATCTGCTTCACACATTTATAGCCCTTAATAAACATGGTCTTTCATATATCAGAGATCTGATTGTTCTACATGTTTATGAAAGAACACTTCACTCCCAGACTGTAAGTCTAGTGCTTGGTTTCTAAAAGGAGAATGTAATTCAGATCTTTTAAATTATGAGGCTCATCTCGTGTGGATTCAGTTTAGTCCCAGTTCTTGACACCTTCATTGTATAACAAGATCATAATATATCTTAAAATAAGAAATGTCAACATCTAAGCTTACTTTATGAGAATACACATTATTTCTGATGGTTTTCCACAAATGATTAGTTTGTTAATTTTTAGATATTAATCTTTTACTTTTAAGGTTGTCTGTCTAATTTTTCCAGATAAGACTCATGAAACTCAATGTAGCATCCAAGAAGACAAAGCAAAGTGTTATGGAGCTTTGGGAGGAGCCGTGGTCATTCAACTGATGAACAACACTTCACAAACACCCAAATATGAATGGAAAAATAAAACATCAACAATCCTAAGAGGGAGATGGAACAATTTTGCTCCAAATGACATGGAGGGCAGAAATATCTTTATTCCCCTGTATGGTACGTTCAGCATCATGAATCTCTGCAGAGCTGACAGCGGTAGCTACACTTTGGAAACGTTTGATTCAGATGGACGAAAAATAGAAGAGAGGAGTCTTCAGCTGATTGTTGAAGGTAAATGATTTTTCTCCATATGGAAGAAGATCTGTCACAATGACAGATCTCCATTTAAGATCTTAGTAGTTTTCTTAGCATATTCCACATATGTGCTTCTTCTGCAAATCTGCAAATTTCTGGAAATAAATCAAATGTTTCTCTTTCAGCTCCTGTGTCCTCTATCAAGCTGGTGCCTGAGTGTTTGTCCCAGGGTCAGATGAAGGTGTCCTGTCACCCAGACGCAGGTGATAGTCTGCAATACAACTGGACTCTGGATGGACGCACACTGACAGACTCTGAGCTCTTCTCAGGAAGTAATGAGACTGACGTCATTGTTCTGAGGCAGAATATCTCGGGACGTCTGGTCTGCTCAGTCTGGAATCAAGTCAGCCACGCCTCTGAGGAAAAAACTCTACTGGTTTGTGAAGGTGAGAAAGAACAGATCTTTGTAACCAAACGTGTTATATCACACACTGTTTTTGACATTAGGAAACCAGAACATGATCATTTTGTAATCCTTTAATTTGAAAAAACTCATATGTGCAATATGTTTGTAAAAAATGAAGAGTTCTCTTCAATACCAGATCACAAAATTTTAAAATGATCCAGCGTACTCTGCTGTATAATTTGGCCAGAAATATGAATACAAGTTGTAGTTGACTTTGCTGTTTCGTTCCAGTATAACCACTGGTTGTTGTTGCTCTTGTCTCCACAGATTTCTCTCTGCTCATACACAGTTTGCTGTTTGGTTCAACAGCTCTTTCCTGTTCTGGCATTTGGCTCTATTTCAAATTGAAGGAGACCAAATACAAGGAGTTTGTTGGTCACACCACTAAGAAAAGAGAATCCAGATGACTTTAATGTCATTGAACAGACTCATCCATCTCATGTTTTTGTAAATTTCTCCTTCCTGTGTTTTGACAATTGAGGAGATCAACCTCCTTAAGATATTCAGAAAAGCACATTTATAATTACAACTCTGCTTTGAGTCTTCTATGTTTGACTGTATATCACATATGAATTGTATGAAAGGTTTTAAGCCTATGTACAACCGTGTTAGAAAAAACACAAAGTTTTATTGTGCAGGGATTCCAGTTTAAATTTAGTAATAATCAGCTAAAGAAAAGAACAGATTCTGTGTCATCTTTAAGTCGTCATATTTTGGATTTCACACATTTGGCAAAAAGCTTGCTGCCAGGTCACAGTGATACCAACTTCACCATTGTGCAGCCTGCTGATCATCAATGAGAAAACTGGAGTTCAGTTTCCACTAACGTTCATGCAGGCTGACTTGAGTATAGTGGCAGCAAAGATATATTTCCAGCAGTTTGCAGTATTAGCATGGTCAGTGTATTTTTAGACTTCCTCTGTTGTTTTCACTTAAGAGCTCTCACAGTTGAAGGCGAAGTGACAAAAGAATGTCAGCTTTTGTGTGACATTGGTTAAGAAAGTTTAAATAAAAGCAATTTATATGACGGCAGATTTTTGTTTTATAGTCAGTTAACATTTATTGGTTCACTAGAAATTGTAAGAAGTTGGGATTTGTAAATGATTCAGCATCTTCACTTGCAACACTAATTTTATATGAGATCTGGGGTAAATTGATGGGCTTTTGCTGTTCAAACTATTTTTAAGATTATATGCAATCACAAAAAACTGTGAAAAGCTTGTTTTTGTTTTGCACTACAGTGGAAATGTAATCTAAGTTGGCTTGAGGGGGGCAGCAGAATTGACTAAACTATCACCACTTCCTTTTTCACCTCCATATAGCTTTGTCTGCTTAGGCTGATCAGTAACAAGATGCATTTTAAGCTATTCAGCTGCACAATGGTGTCTGGTAGCTGGTTTAAAATAACAGCTGTGGTTGGAATACTGATGGTGGTACTGGAGGTATCCTGGGGTGAGTTGGACATTTGTTTTCTTAAAGCTGATAAAAAAAAATTGTAAGTCACATGGTTTAAAAATGTTTTATAACATTAAAATAAACTGAATACAAAGTGAGAATATTGTATGTTGAGAACTGCTTGAACATCACTTGAATTTTGTTAAATAGTAGTGACAGCTGTTCTGTTATTTAGATTCACACATGAGCTTAGATAATGTGAAATGTAGCTTAATAGATGTGTAATTGGTCCCACGCTCTGAGAGCTATATGACGCACAGCATTGATCTGTATCATGAAGACAGATATTAAACTAAAGATGTTCAATCAACACAACAACATCACCACCTGGACCAAATGTGACCTTTTTCCAAACTGACCTCTCAATCTGCCAATCGCCAGAAGCATGCTATCTACTAAACCTCGTCATCAAGGTCTCCGCACCGTAAGCTAGCTCTATACTTTGGGTCCAGAACCTCTGGGTCATAGTTCTGACTTATTTCAAACACTGCATGAAGAAAAGATCGGCTCTCCGTCTATGGGATTATTTTTTTCTAGCTGTAGGATGTTAGTGTTCAAAATTCTAATATTTACCAAGCTGAAATGCATTTTCAATTAATTACTTATCAGTTACTGTTCACTAGGTTTGCAGTTGCAGGTGAAAGCAAATCTTTCACCTGCACATCTGTTTAATGAGAGTCTAAAGGCACGTTCACCCAAGATCCACTGTGAAAGATTTTTATAATGTGTCTGATTGGCTTCAAGGTTTTCTTGAAAGTTATCTCATGAATGTCAGGGAAATACAAAAAACAATGCTAATAAAATACAAAAAACAAGAATTTTGAAATAAACTCATGATTATTATTTAATTTGTAACTTTTGAGCATCATTTTTGGTGCTTTGTTTTTAATTGCTTTGTTTGTTTGTTTTTTTTAATTTTCAGGTGCAGAAACTTACTGTGATTTCAGAAAAGATGGAGCTCAGTGTTTGGGATCTTTGGGGGGAACAGTCCTGATCCAGCTGATGAGTAACATTTCAGAAATACCTAAATATGAATGCAAACATAACATATCAAAAATCTTGAGGGGTACATTCAATAATTCTCAACTAATTGGTCTTCAGAACAGACTTAACTTCATTCCCAGTAACGGTACATTAATCATAACGAACCTCAGCAGAATTGACAGTGGTGCTTATACTCTGGAAACCTTTGACTCAAATGGAAAGACTGAAGAGAAGAAAACTCTTCAGTTGAATGTTGAAGGTAAATAATTTGTTTGTTCTACTGTCAGATAAAATTATTTTGATCGATCATCTTATTTTGTTGGCATTTATAACAAATGCTATATTTAACAGAGATTTTTTCCTTTTTGCTTTCATTAGAAATGATATTAAAAAAATAACTGGATATTATGTATATTTTTGGACTAGCTAAATTAAAACTCCACTATCATTAAATAAATGTTTCTCTCTTAGCTCCAGTGTCCTCTGCCCAGCTTGTCTCTCAGTGTTTGTCCCAGGGACAGATAAATGTGTCCTGTCTCTCTGAGGGAGGGGACAGTCCCCAGTACAGCTGGACTCTGGATGGACACTCACTGAGAGACTCTGAGCTTTTCTCTGGAAATAGTGAGACTAACATCATCGTTCTGAGACAGAACATCTCAGGACGTCTGGTCTGCTCAGTCAGGAATCAAGTCAGTTTCATCTTCAGGGAAATTCAAATATCTACATGTGGTGAGTTAGAATATGCTGAATATATTTTGATCAATTTAAAACTAAAAAGATTGCTCCCTACATCAACTACCTTTCTTTTCTCACAGTCTTCGTAAACTGTTCTGTGAATGGGACAGAAATATCTACCTGGATGTTTCAAGAATATGACAGTCTATGTGTTGAACCAACAGGAAACCCTTCACCAGACACACCTATTCTTAATGTTGTTGCGGGTAAGGAGTAACTTTAAATCAACAACTTATTTTAAACACTTCTTTGAATAAGACCCAGGATCCTCAAACGACTGGCTTGAAGATCCTGCAAATCTTGTTTGGAAAAAGATTTGCAGGAAAAAAAAATATGGTCATGTGCAACACAATATTATTTCTTGTGACATTTTAAGAGTGTGTAGTTTTCAATGATTGATTGCAAACTTTGCAGACAGACATATAGCAGTGGACTACTGTATCCAACATAACATAACTATAGTATTGTGTTTTAACATACTATAACATAACTCTTGGTTCTTGTTCTTCATGTCTAAACAGATAATTCTCAGCTCAGATGTGGTTTGATGTTTGCTGCAGCCGTTCTTACATGTGGTGGGATTGGCCTCTATTTCAAATGGAAGGAGACAAAATATAAGAAAATGTTAATCACACCACAAAGAAACCTGAATCCAGAGGACTTTCAAGTTATTGAACAAAGTAATTTGACTGATGTTTAAGTGTTACCCTTTGCAGGTATCTTGCTTATGTGTTAAGAGTTTAGCAGCTCAAAAAGGTCAGAATAAGAATATCTGCTCTATTTTAACGTCTTTAATATCTTTCCTGACATTTAATATAAAAATGTCTTGTTTTCTTAAATGTAAACTGAACCTATTGCAAATATGTATGATTTGTCGTATGCTTTCACATATGAGTTTGTTAAACTAAACTATACTATTATTAAATTTATACTTTTGAAAGATGCTTACCTGATAGAGAGCAATTTATAGTTCATAGGCGTTCATATGATTTACATTTGGAATTTATGCATATTTTTCCAACTTTGAAAGTCTTTCTATGTATCTGTTCATCACTGTAACTAATACTTTAAAAATAAACAACTAAGATTTATTACCTGATTGTCATTTATCCATTTTTATTTTCAGCTGTGCAAATATGATGAATGACAAACCTTATTCTATGAACATTGACTCAAAAATGAGAAGTCAAGAATCTCTATTTTAGTGTACAAAATACTGTTACAACTACCTCAGTTAACTTTTGTTTACTGATTTGCTCTCCATTCAGATACACATGCAACTCAGAAAAAACTATGCATTAAATAAATTTGAAACATTCATTCCAGCAGCTATGTAAATATAAAATATGTAGAGGATCATTCAGTCTGCATTGCTTGCATGAAGAGCAGTGTTTTCTTTTGTGTTTCTTTGAGCATCTTTAAGATTAAATTATGTTTTTGATTCATTTTCAGAGGTAATCGCTCTTTTCCTGTAAGCTTATCTTACAAATACTTTGAGTTTGTTTCTTTTTGATTTTTCTCAAACTCCTTTCTTTTATTTAAACCAAAATCTGTATGAGGACATAGAAAGTCATGGCAATTTGTAATTTCTAAGCAGAGTGATGACATGCGCTGACTGAGGAACAGAGGAGGATAACATTGAAAGCTGAACTTATACTTCAGGTTTTGTTGAATTTACATTATTCTGCTGCATCACAACTGCGATTGTTTTCTTGATATTTAGGGATCAATGCAAAGTTGGCATTTTTAATGGACTTTCAATGCAACTTTTAGAGCAACTTTGCATTAAAAGTGTCATTGTTTACCGAATGACACTTCATGACAACTGTCATAAACACTCATAAAGACTTCTTTATATTTATGACAGTGTCATGTCAGTTTTATGCACACCCCTTCAAATAAAGTGTTAACAAGCTTTCTTTACTTTTCCAGCTACAATCATCTAAAACACCTGGTTTATTAAAACGTCCCTTTTCATGAAACTGGTAATATTTGTGGGTTTGGTTCTGTTTTGGGGTTTTTACTCCAGCCCTTTTTGCTTTTTTAGTCCTGAGCTGATGCAGCTGGTTGTGTAAGATTTATGTGTCAATTTCCCTTAAGTAACATCTTCATGTGATGATATGTTCACTTCCCTTTTCACCTCTGTGCAGTGGGGATATTAAGCCTATCTTCTGATTGTTCATCTGATTCAGAGTGATCATGGTCATCAGAGCATGATAACTATTTTCTTAGCACTTCCTGACAGTTGCTGTTTCAACAGATGTAAAAGGACATGGCAGCCAGTGTTGGACTGCTGTTTCTGCTCATAGGAGTCTCTTATGGTGAGTTATTATTACATGTGGAATAACCAGTGTTTTATTTACAACATAGCAATGTTTTTTTTTTTTTTTTTTTATTTTGTGACCTTAATTAAAAATAAGCCTAATTTTACATTTGTTCGTGTTTCTTGGCAGTTCAAGTGTTATGCCGTCTGCGACTTTTGTTTTTATTGAAAGGAGTAAAGTTCTGATCTGACCATGTCCTTCCAGTTTTGCTTTTTCTTTCCTTCCTCATTCTTCCTTTTTTTTTATTAGAAGCTTTAAATATTTTTTACAGAACAATCTTGAGCTGAAAAACAACTTTTGAAAGTTCTTGAAATGATTCGAAAAACAAGAGTCTTCATAATACATCATACTGAACAACAGAGGTGTAACTTTAACTGTCCAGCTCAAATGTTATAGAGCAACTTATCATTTTACAACCTCATCAAAATGTGGCATAGATGTGAATTTTACTTGCTCCTATAATTATAACTAAAACTTTAAACTAAAAGTTTAGTTATAATTATAACTAAACTAAACTTTTATCAATTTATTTCATTGATAATTTCTAAAAGTTTTTGCATATAACCAGGGAGTTGTGTTGAGATATAGACAAACTATTTAAAGAAATCAATTCTATTGATTTCTTTAAATAAAGAAATCTCACTATTGTGTGATTTTAATGTTCATTAAAATTTATTAAAATCACACAATAATGTAATTTTGTGTTATATTTTGTATTATGTGTTTTTACACAGTAGTGTCCTTGTTAAAATAACACAATAGTGTTAAATGTACCCAGATTTTAATGTCTAGGTACAAGTAATTTATCAGTAATCAGTTGGTAACAAAAGTTCAAGATATTTTGAACAAAGTTACAAAAGTTGTGTCAGGAGGAACGGACCAGAACGTCACCAAACTAGCAAGTCATACAGTTTAAAAGAAAATTATCCCTGACACTTTGCAAATGTACGTGAACTTTTAAATTCAAAGAAATTTACAAAAAAAAATGTCTAAAATAAAGAAAAAAAAAGATTTTCACTAATTTTGCGGACATTTAGCATACAGAAACTTTCTGTATGCTTTACTTCAGACAGTGAGAACTTGTTTTTGTATATGTCTCTTTATTCGGTGTATGTAACCTTCTGGTTTCAACTGTATTATAAAACGACATCAACTTTATGACAGTGAAAATCTTCAAAACAAAGTTTGTGTGTTTTATGACTTGTAAGAGCAAAATGTAATGAAGGCTTTATATGTGTTTTTACAAAGTAGTTTTAAACAATTGTGTTATTTGAAATCTTTTTTTTTTTTTTAAAGAAGCTCACTTACACTTTTTCATTATTCTACTATTCAGGTAATAAAACTTTCTGTGATGGCAGAAAGGAGAGAGCTCAGTGTTTTCAACCCTGGGGAGCAACTGTGTTTGTTCACCTGATGGATGAGGTCTCAGAAAAAACAAGATTCCAATGGACAAAAGAAACAACAATAGTACTAATTTGGAGACGCAATGGACTTGTGACAAACACATTAAAGAGCAGATCTGAATTCATCTCCAGCAATGGGACATTTAGGATCAGCAACCTTAGGAGCAGTGATGGTGGTGAATACACACTTAAACTTTTTGATTCTGATGGAAAAATAACAGGAGAACGGACTCTGCAATTGCACATTGAAGGTAAAGTCTGGCGTACAAATTCAAATTGGTAAATTTACACAAAACTGAATTGGTAAATTCTTGATAATCTGCATATTTGAAATTATTTGTATAATTTTTCCATTCATGACCTATGTGAACCTAAAAACAACTGCACCTGTTGATGTCTGACATTGCAGCAGAACTGACTGGTGCTTTCTTATTATTTTCCACTCTACTAACTTTCTTTGTATTTGAAACAGGCCAGTCCCCACTAAGAGTTGGAGCAATCTCTGCTCTGCTTTTGTTTTCCATCTATGTCATCTGTGTAATTGTCATCTGTGCTCAGAGGAAAAGGCAAAATGGAAAAGGTACTAATTAATGCTTATTTCTAACTATTGAAACGTAAACGTTTATATCTTGTAGGAGAGAAATAGTCAAAACTCTAGTTAGAAGAATATTTGGCAAAATATCTGTTGAGTGACTAAATCTTGCTTTTCTACAGGAGAAGAACTCCCTGCTGACTTAACCTACGCTGACATCAGAGTGGTGCAACAGCAAGAGAGGAAGCCAGCAAAGCAAAACATGGAGGAAGAGGTGGAGTACAGCCAAATAAAGATTGCAGGATGATTCCAGTCAAATTTGACTGAAGAAATGAAACTATATGCAGATGAAATGAACTGTTGTCTGCTTTGGTAAAGACTGCAGCCCTCATTGCAGATCCACAGAGAAGATGACGATGCAGACCCCTGAAGATGTTTTGCTCATCTTTAGTCATTGTAACTTTTAAGAAACCATATTTGCTAGCAATGCAAAAACAACTGCTTGTTTATTTTAATTGCAATATTTGCTCATGACTGTAATGTTAAATTTGATAAAGAAGTTTTGAGAAATTGGCAACCACTCAACCCATTAAATTACAAAAAAAAGTTAAGAGGCAAATGCGCTGGAGTCCAAAGAAAAACATGTGTTATTAGTCTTCATATTTTCCGCAGCAACTCCCTACGCAAAATAAAAGTTGTCAATGGTGAAACTAACAAATGGAGCTCAAGCGCAAATTCAAGCCCAATCGTGAATGATTAGTGATATGATAAAGAGATGAAAGATTACTGATGACTTTCTTTTGTGAGGGAGGATGAATGACTAATAAAGAGACATAAGGAGTTCGAATTGCTGCACAGTTAGGCGGATGTCCATTTCTAACTCAGTTTGCAGTGATTCTTTAATCTTTCCAATTTCGGATAATGGATTGGTTCTGCTGTGTGAGATGTTCAACATTTTGGACCTTCTCCACAACTTGACCTGACCTGTTTGCTGTCTGTCGGTCTTCATGATGGCTCTCTAACAGAACAGAACTATTCCTACTGAGATTAGTTCACACACTGCACACTCTACTTAGTCAATAGGCATCGATTTAAGGTAATCTTGAATGCCCTGGAATAAAAAAAACTTTCAGAGATTATGAGTCTAAATAGAAACACATTAATCAATTTTCAGGATTTTAATTGTAAAAAAATAATAATCATACAATTAAACACATAATTATTAATACTCATGACCAAAAGATTTTTAAAAATTGTATTCAACTAAGAAGTTGAATATAGATCGGACTTTGCACTTCTCAAAACAGCACAATATAAAAACCAGTTTTGAAAAATAACGTCCTAATTACAAAATTAGCACAAAATTGATCTACAGCCTTCACAATAATCTTGGGATAAATGTTTATCTAATACTTTGGTTATTTGCCTTTAGTGATGAGCTCCTTTCCATCACCCTAATCTTGATCTCCCTCCACAGAAAAAAAAAAAAAAAAAACATGTCGGAAAATAAATTAAAGATTCAATTAAAGTTGCTATTGCTTAACAGTGTAGATCTTTTCTTCCTGTTCCTAAATGTACTGTACTTTGTTCTGGTCTATCACACAAAATATAAATTAGACACATTTAAATACATGATTTGCAGGTGGAAAAAGAAACAAACTGTGGGAAGGCTTGTTCAAGACACTGTAAAAATTAACTCGCTGTATCTGACTTGAAATGAATGAATGAAATGTACTTTGATCAGGGTGGAAAATATGCTATGAGCTTCACTAAAATTTGAAGACAGTTCAGCAAAAAAACATTTGCATATCTGTAACCTAAAGTATTCCAGCAATTTACTTGTTTTAATATAACGTATGTTATCACATTATAAAAAATTATATCCATAAAATAGTTTTTCTCTACAACAAAGCAAACTGGGAGAAAAGTATAATAAAACCTAAGAAACAGTACCTTTTGTGTAACAGCAGAGGGAAACCTAACAACAGTGTTGTGGTACTCGAAGTTGG
>NW_015112825.1:364612-365041 GCF_001443285.1 Poecilia latipinna
GTGTTCATGGTTGAGCGTTATTTACCATCAGGGCATTGCCTCAATTGCTATGTTTAATGGTGCAGACAGTGGTGGTTTCTTATATGAGCAATATGGGCAAATGCCCAGGGCGTTATGTTTTTAGGGATGGCACGAGACCATCACACTTTTTAGCACAGAAATGAATATTTAATATTGGTAAAATGTATTAAGTATTTAATATCTAGGTGTTTTATGGTAATATGGATCTTTCAGATTATTTTGAGAAGCAATTTCGATCATATTTTACATTTTATTGTGTCATGTAGCGCGGGCCGCTGGTCTTGGTCTTGACTCGGTCTCGACTTCCCTCGGTCTTGGTCTTGACTTGGTCTCGACTTCCCTCGGTCTTGGTCTTGACTCGGTCTCGACTTCCCTCGGTCTTGGTCTTGACTTGGTCTCGGACCCCAA
>NW_015112825.1:368098-379177 GCF_001443285.1 Poecilia latipinna
CCTAACAATAAACAACCTAAGTACTTGAATGTAAACAGTCTGTTTTGCTTGCAGTTTCATTTTATACACTGCTCAGATCAACGCATTTGTAAACCATCAATTTAAATGTGTGAAAACCTTATTACAGTAAAAAAGAAAAAGGTAGAAAAAATTACAAAAGTAACTTTATACCATTCCAAACCTGTAACTGGGCTGTCACTCACAGACTTGATTCTCGTAGCTCTTGCATGATTGGTCGCTTCATAGTTAGACACAAAATGAGATTTGAAAGAGAACGCCTTGTTTGGGTTAAGAAAAGGAAATAGATGGTTAGACCCAAAGAAAAAGATGGTATTCAGTGCAAACCTTTGAGTTTTCTCTCTCTCGCTCACTTCCTGTTCCCACTTATCCTTTTCAGGGATCTGCTGGGAAGGTAACTTTGCCAGCTGTCCTACATCCTGGACAGGCAATTCAGGCAGTAATTGCCTGTTTAGGTAGTTACTGACAGGCAAGACACACAAGACAGTAAACAAGTAAAAAGATGCTCACACATTCTTACCCAAATGCTCTCTCAATGCTTTTTTTAAATAGCAGCTCTAAAGTGTTACAATTCTGTTATTATGTTGTTTCTGTTCACCTTTTGAACAGAGCAGAGCATAACTTTGCTAGATGTACTAGTAACTCTTTCCCTTTAAATGCGCTTTGCGTTTCCTGCCTTGCAGAGCACTTTTGTGAGGTTTTCTGTCTAAGTGTTACTTTTAAGATTTACATTTTACTGGTCTCTGCAGTTTTGAGGAACAAAAATAAGTTGCCTACACTTCCTTCATTTACATAAAAAAACCCCCACAAGCATCAATTCCTAAGAATAACTTCTATGGTTTAATTGCAGTCAGTGCACGTAGTTTGACGAATCATCCAGATCACAACATAAACAGTCACAAAATGTGTTGTTTAAACATTGCAGGGAACATTTAAACATTCCCTGCAAGTTACTTTTATTTAAACTAAAAAAACAACAACTTTACAATCTTAAAACCGTGAGAAAGATTAACTTTTATACTTTCTGTATGTTGCAATGTGTCAGATAACCTAATCTTCATCCACCATCTGTTTGGTCTCTAGAGTCTCTCCTGCCTGTGCTTCATTTAGGAAGCACGTTTGTGTATTGCTCTTGCCAAGTTAACCAGTTTTTAATTTCAATCACCATCAAATACAAATGGCACATGTTCCAGAATTGTATTTATAAAAAGTCTTAAAAACCACTTGTTGCTTTTTCCCCTCTGTTACAGTCACTGATCCCAAATAAGTGCTAATATGTGTTACACTAACCACATAAAGTTTATATGGTGATGCTCTTCTGTCATTACAAAATAGAAATTAAAAGTTGTTTAGTTTTTACCACTAAAAAAAATAATACAACCTGGTTGGAGAAAGGTGTTCCGTCTTTTAGTCTAGAGGTGACTAAGTTATCATCACTTCCTTTTTTCATGTCAGTACAAGCATCTTTTTTTTTTTTTTTTTTTTTTTTCTCAGGCTGATTCGTAGCACGACATTTTACCCAGTTCACTGTTGAACAATGGGGCCTGGAAACTGCTCTGCAGTCATTGAAGCTGTTGCTGGATTACTTGTGTTGCTACTTTGCATGTCTTGTGGTGAGAAAGTATTTTGTTTTTTATGGCAGGTTTAAAATGCTGCGTTTCATTTGACTTCAATCTGATACAGACGGGAACATTATTGAAGAGCGTGCATGTCTATGGATAGGAAGTAAGACTGTCTTGATAATAGTAAGTGTAACACATAATACGTGTTTGGCTTGGTGGTACTTTTAATTTCGTAGAAAAGTTTCGTAGCATTGTCTGTTTCAGTTGAGTATCACAACTCCTTTGTAAAAAAGCACATGATTGGTCCTATAATTGTTTTTTTTTCATATAAAGGAATTAACTGAATGAGTTGTTCTATTTAAATAAACGACACATAAATGGAGAAAACAAATAAGAAATGGGAACGTGACATAAAGTAAGGCAAAAGTTTCAGGAAGCAGGAAGTGATGCTTATTTGAATACAGAAACAAGCAATCAGCACTTTACGTAAGAACAAAAGCATAAATATAATTTTGCTTTTTTTGTCTTTCAAGCCTTTGCTGGAGTAGAAAGTTTCTGTGATGGCCGACAGAATGGAACTCTGTGTTTTGGACCCCTGGGAGGAACTGTGTGTGTCAAACTGGTGGACAGCGTCTCAGAATCGCAGAGTTATCAAATAAAACATACAGCGTCAATAATCCTTAAGATAAGAAAGAATGAAGTTATTTTGGGTCCCCTTTCAGACAAATATCACTTGATTCTAAGTAATGGTACATTTAGTATCGGAAATCTCAAGATGACTGATGGTGGTGAATATGTTCTGGAAATATTTGATTCTGATGGAAAGATGAAAGAACGTCGAACATTTCATTTGTCTCTTGAAGGTGAGTCAAGTTTTTTCTACAGCTAAATAAAGTCACAAGAACGTACCTAATAGTTTTAAAAACAGATTTCATTCTTATACTTTACTGAGACACATAATGTATCCCTCATTCAACAGGGAGCTTGATTCAACCACTGATGCCTTTTCTGCTCTTCATTGAAAATTAAATATTTTCTAAATTGGTTGTAATTTCTCCTTCAGTTCCTGTGACCTCTGTCCAGCTGTTCGCTGAGTGTTTGTCCCAAGGACAGGTGAATGTGTCTTGTCTCTCTGAAGGAGGGAACAATCCTCGATACAGCTGGACTCTGAATGGACAAAAACCTTCAAACCGTGAGCTCCACTCTGGAAATAGTGAGTCTAACACCATCGTCCTGAGACCAAACGTTGCAGGTCGAGTGGTTTGCTCAGTCAGGACTAATGCCAATACGCTTCTCAAAGAGAAAATCACATCTACCTGTCGTGAGTGGGGAAATTCCTGGACAAAAATAGATTATTTAAAATTAAAAGCTCTGATCGCCATGTAAATAATATTTTTTCTTTGCTTCTTTTGGAATACAGACTTTGTGAACTGCACTTCAAATGGTGTACACATATCTAAGTGGGTGTTTAAAGATAACAACACTCGGTGTGTTGAACTTCTACCACAGACACATAATATTATGGGTAAGATGGCAGATTTAGAAACACAACTTTAAGTCTATGTTGGTATTTTATGAAGTGAAAACCTCTTTTGTAGAGAATTTGATAAGGTATTATTTATATTTTGAATTACAAATATTCATGAAATCACATTACCTTTCTTAAAAATCTTTTTTCTTTCTTCACTTTTAAACAGCGCTATTGCCAATAGTAAGTGGTGCACTTGGAGCTCTGTTAATCATCCTTGTTGTCAGCATAGGAATTTTCTGTATGAAGAAGAAAAAGCCAAACTACAAAGGTACCATTTATCACAATTTTCTAAGTTTTCATAAGCAAACATGAAGCTCATAATTATGATGTTAATCTTGTGCCTCTCTTTGCTGCTCTTCTTCAGAAGAAAATAATTATGGCCAAAATCAGACCAGTGCTGATCAGGTGAGGAGGCGACAGGAGCTGAGCAGAGATATCCCAGCGGAGTACGGCAAAGTTAAAAAGCAACCTCGGAGGTCTGATGATGTGATATATGGAAATATGGACAACAGTGTGTATGGAAATGTGGATGACAGTATCTACGCAAATCTCTGAAAAAAAACAAAAACAAAAAAAAAAACCTATGTAAGGAATTTGGGAAGTTTGCAGCGACTGCAAAACGACAACAGAAACAAGGAGGATGGGAAGCAATCTCCATCCATCCATATTTGAAGGCTTGCTGTCTGATTCTCAGAGTGTTTATGCAAATCTGTGTGCTGTCTTTTGCATTAAAATGTTTTGTTCCTCATCTCTCTTCCTGTTACTGGTTACAATGAAACAAATCTTTTTAGAACTATGAATGCAACAAACATGCATAACTAAGGAACTTAGCTACTGTTCTGTTTCATTTGCTTTCTTTATTACGTGCATCCCTTAGTTTTAAGATCCCTCTTGCTTTTTTTGTTCTGTGCCTGAATTTATTTTCAGCTCTGACTTTTAGTCTTTAATTATATTTATGTAGAGTTCAGTTCCTGCTTAAATTTAAGTCCTCTTTTTCCAGTATCTGAATTTTATTGTAACCTTTTGCTTCAGTTTCCTCAGCATGTTACTGTCACAGCTGACTGATTCTGCTATCACACTCATTTCACTCTGGTAATCATATGCCTCAGTATTTAACTCTCTCTCTTACAATCATTTCCTGCTGCTATGCACCTGTTTGGTTTTCTCATGTTCTGTAGGTTTTTCTTTTTCTTTTTCATTAAACTTCCACTATGCCATTCACATCCCCTTGTCCTGCTGTCTTTTGGGTCTTCAACAAACACGACAGTGAGGTGTCTACAAGTGTTATTTGCCAAAAAAAAAAATGCCAGATAGGTTAGTTGGTCTCTCAAAAATGCCTTAAGGTGTGTGTGTGTGTGTGTGTGTGCGTGTGTGTGTGTGTGTGTGTGGGTGTGTGGGTGTGTGCGTGCGTGCGTGTGTGAATGATTTTTGCTGTATTTATATCCGTGCTGCTCTGAAATATATTGGAAACCTGTCTGGGATCTACCACACCTTCTACCCAACCCTGCATGAAAAAGCAGGCACAGACATGGATGCAACAACGTGCTTTAATGTTTAGCATCAAGAGTTTGAAATACTGAAATTTAAAAAATTCATTAAGCTTGTTATATAACAATTGTCAAAAAGTTATGTTTTCAAAATGCTTGGCTTTCATGAACTCGATGGTTTTATAAGCAAACATGAAGCTTTGCTTGTGTCTCTGCCGGTCTTGTAATGGGCCCGTCTGTAATGGATGCTGCTTGTCGCATAGTGACAGTGACAGTAGTGTTGATTACAGGCCCTGTGCAACTCTTGAACATGCAACGGAAGTAGAAAGCTGATGAACTGACAAGGCCCATTTTTAAAACTCTATTTTAATTTGTCATGCTGACTCAGGAAAAGACATTACTAAATAGGAACCTAACTTTTGACAAGTATAAATATATAAATAAATGACTTCTCTACAACCTAAGTATTTTTGTTTAAGGTGGATAAAGTACTTCAGTAATTGGTGTACAATACTTTTTTATGGTACAGTAACATACAAACAATGAGCAGCTGTGAGAGGAGACGGAACGGAGCCGAGGAGAAAGTAAACACTGACCAACTGATATAGTTGGCAAAAAATAATTGAGTTACCTCTTCAGCATCCCTTCAAGTCTGCCAAATTACTGGAAACTAATTTGGCAAATCAGGAGCAGGGTCACATGTAAAAGCTGCAGTTCAGTAGCTCTAGTTGGAGATGTTGACCCCTGATCTAAATTGCTTGCCCTTAAGTATGAGTACGTGCATGAATGGCTGTGTGTCTGTGTTGCACTATGATGGACTGACAGCCTGTCCAGTGTGTTTATTTATAATAATAATAATAATAATAATAATAATAATAATAATAATAATAATAATAATAATAATTTTAGGTATAATGTCCTTTTTAAGCAATTGACATCTCAAAGGGCACAATTGGTGGAACAGGAATCAAACCAGCAACCACTACTGCCCCCTCAATTTATTTTAGCATCCAAATTAATCTCTACTCTAGTAGAGACTATTCTTTATGGGATCAAAATCACAAACAATACAATAAAGTCATGCTTTTGCAAACATTACACAAAAGACATAATACCTTAACATGAACAAAATTAAAACACAAAAATTAAAATAAACCATCTCAACAACTGACATTTTACAATCATTACAAAAGAGCACAAAAACAAGATCAAAACACAAAACAGCAGCAATCTTCATTTTGAGTATAAATTCACACATTCCACAAATTCAATGTTATTTCATTATCTATTATAGGTCATTTAAGACATTTTTTTTTTAGTATTCAGCAATAATGTAGTTACAAATGGCAACATGTTCCAGTGAGAAATTGTTCTGTACACAGCTGCTCTTTTTGAGTGTTAGTTTGAGGCAGAGGTAATATCAAAGTAACAATAGAGGCTTGTTTAGTATTAAAAGCACATCTATTGTAGGTGGGTAACCCCTTTGAGGAAAGGCTAAATGGTTTATGTGAAGTCCAGATTTTGTGTAAGGAAAGAAGAAGAAGGCTGCATGTTCGTCTGTCGCAGACTTTCACCCATGATAGGGATTGATGCATAAACTTTACAGTCATTGCAAAATGAGATCCGAGTCCTGCAGCTTTATTTTTGAGCTACCCTCACTCCCCTCACATTACCCAGACGTTTTTTGAAACACTTGATCAAATAGCTGAAAAATATTTAAGTTGACAAGAAGCCCTGGAAGGCTAATCAAATATGGAAGATGCATGTTAGAGGACATAATTAATAACACTCCTGTTTTGCTAGTTTTTTACATGTCATCCATCACTGACTGAACCAAGATGTTTGAAACAAACATTAGAATCTGTTATGGACTCAAACCTGTCAAATGTTTTGTTTTGCCTTTTCGTTGGGAAAAAAAAATCAGCCTAAAAACAAATTGGCTCATAATTTTTTGGCCTAAAACAAAACATCCGTCCAGTCAGTTGGAGCAAGGTTTCCCTCTGCTGGCCAAGAGAGACAAATACACTTATTCTTGTCTCTTTGTGCTCTGATATGCCTGACACGCCTCCATGTGGTCAGAGATGAAATAGCATGCATTGATTAATTAATTTGCACACTTTCATTATAAATATTAAGTGGTCGTATTGATTTCAACTGTGTTTAGCAGGGTGGAGTTCAATCACAGCCTTTATATTGATCAGCTCTTGTTATTTTGGAGATGTCTGAAGGTTTGTTGACGAATGGATCTAACACTTGTACTGATCTAATGGTTGTGGTTAGATTCTGACTAAAGGAGGTTAGATATAAATGTTTCTCTGATCACTTAAGAAACATCAATGAGTTTTACTCTTTCTCAAAATAATTAAATCATTGACACCTTTGAACCAAATAGATGGATAATTGACAGATCCATCCTAAGGTTGAGTAACATTTATTAAAGTTGCTTCTTATGCAGCTGTTTTGCGAGGATTTGTATTCTGTCTTGCTGAACCAGGTTCTGGGGGTTTGGCAGGAAACAGTTTGTGTAGATTTAATTCATGAGGTTTCACTTTGATTGCTCTACAGTCAAAGTCTGTGTGTGGAATATGCTTGGGTGTAATTGCGTTGTGAGCTATCAGAAAACAGCCTGGATGTTTGGTTGTGATGTCAGTTTACCTACATATCAACTATAAAAATAAGTAGTTAACTTTATTAAGTTATGGTTATTACTTTTGTCACAGCAAAATAAAGTCAGCAGTTACAATTGCTGTGGGAATTGGTTTATTAGAGAAGCCCAACTTCAAAAGACACGGCTATTATTACAGCTGGTGTGTAAAAATAATCAGGCTAAATGTTGATCACAGACTTATTTCCTGCATTTCGGTGGTAGAACTGTGTCTGCTCTAATATGATATAATCCTATAAATATTTTCAGCAAGTTGCAACAAAATTTATCACCAGTTAGATTAGCTCAAGTCTTGAGAAAGTGATAAAATCCATAAAGTATATAATTATGAATAATTTGAGAAGAGCTTTATAATGAAGTTCCTCCTTTTGGGGTTTTTTGCCTACAGTTTAGTTGTTCTAATATTGATGTCATAGTTTTTGTGTGGTGATGCCATGAGCTTCCGTCTTTGCCTAAGTAGCCTATATGTTCACTTCCTTCTTAGATCTCTCCATTCTTTCTGTATTAAGTTTTTTAATCAGTGACAGGAGTTCAGTCCTATTAAGCAGATAAACGTTGATCTTGTCAAAGATTACTGAGAGCTGCTCATCAACAGACTGGAATAATAAAGAAAGATGGCAGCGGCTGTTGGACTGTTGCTGCTGTTACTCGGAGTCTCTCAGGGTGAGTTAAAAATATTTTTCACGTTACTTTATCAGGGTTTTATCAGGGCTTTAGATACTGTGTGGGCAGTAATTCAAATAAAATGGCTTTAAAATAAAAACTTATTCTTGTTGAACAGCTCAGGTTTACATATAGTTAGAGCAGCAAAACCTGAAAAAGCTTATATGTTCTCTCAAAGCTTGCGCATCTTCTTCCTCGTTTCTTTGTCTTTGAACTTAACTCTTAGCGTGGCAATATTTCTGAAACATGTCTTAGTATTAGTTTTAAATGGAGTTTTCTCAAACACAAACTTTACTTTTTAAACATTTTATCAATAGAAATAAGACTAACTATAGAAATTTTGAAACACAGAAATCCTACTTTATTGTCTACATCTGTGTTTCCCAGTCATGGTTCTCTGGGCACATTGCCCTGTATGTTTAAGATATTTCCCTGCTTGCATGGCCTGAAAATCAAGGCTAAATCACAGCATTAAAGTACTTATAAATTACTTGAAGACCACAATATATGTAATATGATATCTATCTATAAATGTTGCTATGAAGATGTAGATTAAGAAAACGTATGGTTATCTGATATAAATATGAAAAATGTGACTGAAGAATCAATTTATTGGAAAATGCAAAGTGGAAAAGAGTATAGAAAATCTGTTATACCATATTTTCTGCACTATAAGGCGCACCTAAAAACCTTCAATATCCTCAAAAGCAGACAGTGTGCCTTATAATCCGGTGCGCCTTATATATGGACCGATATTGAGCCACAACAGGTCTAGCAACTACGGTAAGCAGCTGCCGACTTCATTTTCGCCCGTAGAAGAAGAAACGCGCCGTGCATGCTGGGATAGTTGTCAGAACGCAGAAAACTCATTCTTCTGTTTTCATTTCAGTTTTTCTGTGTTTGGAAGATGACAATTTTAATTGTAAAAAATGTTTTTTACTTTTTCTATTTCAGGTCTGTCAGCTCACTGTGATGCCAGAAATGATGGAGCTCAATGTAACGGGATTTTGGGAGAAACTGTGTTTCTACGGCTGATTCACAACGCTTCAGGAATTAGAATTGACTTGTTAAAGGGGAATGTAAAATTACTACGATGGAGGATAAATATAACAGCTGCAAATAAAATAAAAGACAGATCTGATTTTATACCCGATAATGGAACATTCAGGATAAACAACCTGAAACACAACGACAGTGGTGAATATAAACTTACAGTGTTTGATTCACGTGGGGAGATTACAGAAAACCGGACTCTTCATTTGTCTGTTCAAGGTAAATACCTTACAAGAAAATAAAATTAGATTGGTTTAATTGACATGATATGGATAATATATCTAACTGACTAAAGCTCTGTAAAATTATGCTTTTCATGATCTCTACTAGAACTTATAAGTTTTAATTTCTTTATTTCTGTCAGACAGGTTTATTTGCATGCCAGCATTTATACACAAAGTGGTACAAAGCAGTCGATAGAAAGTTTTAAATGTACAGAAAGAAAAATTACATTAAAAAGAAGAAATTAGTATTGTATAAAGAATGAAGCAGTGAACTGTATATTTCAACCACATTAATAACTAAGACTAAACTAAGAGCTGCCTGCTCATGTTTGGCTCTTGTCCTGTGAACTCTTTGATTTCATACCTTCTACCTAATGTGATGTTACATTATCTTTCACAAGTCATTGCAGCCATTTTCTAAACATCTAAAACATAAATATTATTTCTCAATGTACCTTCAACATCCCATTTTGGCAGAAGAAAACAGAAATATAGAATTTTTTACAAATTTATATAGATAAACAACCTGAACTATCACATGGTAATAAATATTCAGACCCTTTGCTGTGGCACCCATAATTAACTCACATGCTGTCCATTTTTTTCTGACCCTAATTGAGACTATTGCAATAAAACACAAGAAATCTCCCAGACTATGAGAAATAAGATTCTCTAGTCTGATTAGACAAAGATTGAACTTCTTGTTTTGTGTTTCAACTGTACTGTATTGATACTAACATAACTCTTGGTTCTTGTTTCTCAAGTCTCAATAGATACTTCTCAGCTCAGATGTGGTTTGATGTTTGCTGCAGCCGTTCTTATATGTGGAGGGATTGGCCTCTATTTCAAATGGAAGGAGACAAAATATAAGAAAATGTTCATCACACCACAAAGAAACGTGAATCCAGAGGATTTTCAAGTTATTGAACAAAGTTATTTGACTGATGTTTAACTGCTACCCTTTGTTGGCGTCTTCTGTAATGTGTGAAGATTTCAGCAGCTCAGTGCAAATGTCAGAGAAAAGGTCTGAATAAGAATAACTGCTCTATTTTAACATTTTTAATGTATCTGTCCTGACATTTGATATAAAATTGTCCTGTTGACTTAAATGTAAATTTTTCATGTTTGTTCACATTTTGAGTTTGCTAAGCTAAGCTGTAATAATGTGCAATTTATTGAAAGATGTTTACCTGATAAAAAGAAATTGATTGTTCAAAGACATTCATAATTCAGTTGAAATTTCAAAAATACTTTATTGATCCCAAAGAGAAATGAAATGTTGTTGTAACTCATAAATTCAAAGTCTTCAAAGAGTTATTGTAGACGGTGATAGCTGCTGCCAGGAAAGATCTCTTGATGAAGATTTACACTTTGTAGATATACACATTTTTCCAAATTTAAAAGGTCTTTTGTTTGTGTTCATCACTGCAACTGCATCCATGCTTAATGTTATGTTTTCATATTTCATTGTTAAATATGTATGATTTTGTATGTGTAGTCAACATCATGTTATTTTAAATTGCTATCATTCAACTTTTTAATAGTTCTTACATATACTGATTAAAAAGCCCATCTAGGGACAACATGCTGCAAATTAGCTCATACTATAAGAACTATGACACAAACATGGGACTGCTGTTCGATTCAGTTATTGTGTTTCTGTCCTTATCAAATAAACCCAATAAAAATGAATACTTAAGCAACTGAAGATTTACCTGCTTGTTATTTATCGTTTTTTTTTTTATTTTCAGTTGTGTAAATGTAATGAATGACAAACTTGTTCTTACATAAACACTCATTTTACAAATACATTTTTGAGTTTATTTATTTTTGTTACAATGATTACAACTCCTTTCTTTTATTTAAATAAAAACTA
>NW_015112825.1:380975-382013 GCF_001443285.1 Poecilia latipinna
CTTCTGTTTTCATTTCAGTTTTTCTGTTTGGAAGATGACAATTTTAATTGTAAAAAAATGTTTTTTACTTTTTCTATTTCAGGTCTGTCAGCTCACTGTGATGCCAGAAATAATGGAGCTCAATGTAGCGGGACTTTGGGAGAAACTATGTTTCTACGGCTGATTCACAACGCTTCAGGAATTAGAATTGACTTGTTAAAGGGGAATGTAATATTACTACAATGGAGGATAAATATAACAGCTACAAATAAAATAAAAGACAGATCTGATTTTATACCCGATAATGGAACATTCAGGATAAACGACCTGAAACACAACGACAGTGGTGAATATAAACTTACAGTGTTTGATTCACGTGGGGAGATTACAGAAAACCGGACTCTTTGTTTGTCTGTTCAAGGTAAATACCTTACAAGAAAATAAAATTAGATTGGTTTAATTGACATGATATGGATAATATATCTAACTGACTAAAGCTCTGTAAAATTATGCTTTTCATGATCTCTACTAGAACTTATAAGTTTTAATTTCTTTATTTCTGTCAGACAGGTTTATTTGCATGCCAGCATTTATACACAAAGTGGTACAAAGCAGTCGATAGAAAGTTTTAAATGTACAGAAAGAAAAATTACATTAAAAAGAAGAAATTAGTATTGTATAAAGAATGAAGCAGTGAACTGTATATTTCAACCACATTAATAACTAAGACTAAACTAAGAGCTGCCTGCTCATGTTTGGCTCTTGTCCTGTGAACTCTTTGATTTCATACCTTCTACCTAATGTGATGTTACATTATCTTTCACAAGTCATTGCAGCCATTTTCTAAACATCTAAAACATAAATATTATTTCTCAATGTACCCTCAACATCCCATTTTGGCAGAAGAAAACAGAAATATAGAATTTTTTACAAATTTATATAGATAAACAACCTGAACTATCACATGGTAATAAATATTCAGACCCTTTGCTGTGGCACCCATAATTAACTCACATGCTGTCCATTTTTTTCTGACCCTAATTGAGACTATTGCAATAA